>NC_056733.1:1096535024-1096725024 GCF_019279795.1 Protopterus annectens
ATATTCAGGCAGCATGCTTCTGGAAATCAGTGAAGCACCTTTATGGAATTAGTTTTCCACAAGCCTGCAAAATATCAGGATGTGGGAAGGGTTACGTCCTCAGCTCCAGCTTCAGTCTGGATACTAAAGCAGACGATGTAGGAAGCATGCGCGGAGCGTGGTCTGGATTACGAAAAAGCACGTCGTTATGATCTCATACTGACAGTTACTGATGGAGGAAAGCAACAAACGTCAGGTACTATGTGCAAGAACATCATGATCTCGGGTCCGGATTTTTAAAGACTGTGCTTGTTTTTGAGCAAGAGTCGCACGAGGTCAGATGTTGTGTAAAGGAAAATTGCCTGAAATTGCATTCTTAATAGTTCAGCTAACGACCAAGGATACTGATGATGGTGTTTATGTAAACATTATATACTCATTCAACAAAATCACAGATACGTCTAGATACATTTTCAGACTGGCTCCGGTAACAAGAGATATCTGGTTTAATTGACCTTTTGGAATTTGAGGAAACAGATTGCGAGCTGCAAATAAAACGTAGGGATGGTGCTGATTTAATCTCTCATTGCAAAGCGCTGATTGATGTTCTGGACCAGAACGATGACGCAACAGAAATCACGGTTTCCTCATTTTCCAGGCCGATTCCGGAGGCTACAGCATCGGGAACAAAACTAGCAATTAATATATGTAAGCAATCAGGATTCTGGAGAGAACAGTGAAGTGAACTGCCACTTAGAAAAATTAAGTACTTTTACATTAATGCTTCCTTTTGAAGATTATTTTTTATTAGTGACAAATAATGTCCTCGACGGAGAAATGGTTAAGCAGTACAATATTAGATTTATAGCTATGGACAGAGGAACCCTGTTACTGTTGAGCAATATAACAACTTAAGATATTTCAGACTGATAAATTGCCACTATTTACAGAGCCACTTTATATAACGGATCTGGACAATTATAATGGTTGAGATTATTTATTGATCGGTACTTTATGAGAACATCTTGTGTCTTCCAGTTTTTCTATTAATGCAGTTAGTGGACATGTATTTGCACTTCGTTCATTTCACTGTGCTGTTCAAGCCAAAGATTGTGGAATCCCACCACTGAGGAGTAATATGATGGTAAAAAATTCATACTTGGAGAAATAAAACGACAATACACCATGATAGTGTACCCCAAGACAAGACACGAACATGTAATTGCTGGTAATGAAATAGTATTAGCAACGCGTAGTTTAGAACCAGGATATCTAGTGATCAAAGTAATAGTCGTGGATACTGATTCTGGGGAGAATGCTTGGTTGACCTATAAACTTTCTGAGGCATCTATACCAAGTCCTTTTGGAGTAAGACATAGCGGTGAAATTAAGCTTTCCCGTCACATTTATGACGAAGATTCTTTAAAACAAGCTGCAGTTGTATTGGTGAAGGATAACGGGACGACGTATCTCTAGTACTGTCGCTGTAACCATATTCCTTTCTGACAACGTTACCAATGACTTTTCCGATGTCCAGCAGTATCGCTGGTGAGACCATTAAGGAATCTGATCTTACCCTTTATTTGGTGATGGGTTTAGATTCTGTTTCAGATCTATTTATTTCTAGTATAATTATAGTGTCGGCGATCAGAATTAAAAACTGGAGAAAGGCTGGACCAGAATATTTTAGGTTTGAACTTTGACTAAAGTTTCCTGCCATCTACATTTACATTTGTACTGTAAACAAACAAAAAAAAAAGAACTATAAACCAGCTAGTTCTTCCAATCGGTTCCTGTATGTGTATTCAATAACAGATTCAGCAAAGTTGAAACGTGCATTCTCACAGGTTCGTATGGATGTCCAGGATCTGTTATAAACCTCAAATTATCTACCAAGTGTAATGAAGGTCTGGGATTTTTTTTTAGTTTAAATTAAGTATTGAAATATTGCAGTTTTCTGATTTGTAAGAACTCTGCCCATATCTTGAGGTGAGAATCTCATATTCCTTCTTATTAAGAAATATGTGAAGACTTCAACAGAAGGTTGCATTATTTTTGCCAGATTTATGAACTATGCAGCAAATCATCAAACTTGTTTTTTACCAGCCCATGGTGCATCCCACATCAGATTTTCAGGCTTCATCTGTCATCATGTGTCTAGGAACTTTCCCTTCTCCCTGCAAGCCACTGGTGATTCAGGCTAGTTCTGCTTTGTTCAGTGATCTCAGTGTGAAATGTGATTGTTGATTACCTCCTTTGAAGCTCAGGAAGGGAATGCCTCCTTTTCTTACTCCATACAGGTTATGGGAGTAATGGGATAGCAGCTTTATACTGTAATGCACCAAGGAGGGGATCTCTTCATGGATACTTTCACTATGACCAGTATGAGCTTTTCCTTTTACACCATCTCTTGCCATAGCACAGCGAGCACATCACCATGTCCAGTCATTCATAAAGCATATGTGCATGCCATATGTTTGTGTTTTTCAGGCCTGCATTGAGTGCACCCCAGTGTATTATCATTGCACCAGGAGAAAGCCATACTTAGCATGAGTGACATGGAACATGCTTGGGCTATTTTATCATTCTTACCTCATTTCATCTGCCTCCACCAGTACTCTAGGTTTATTCATAAATCTAGGTCACTTTTTGTGGACTGAATGCCCATACAGTTTTATTTAGTTCATTCTTTTGCATGTTGTAAGTGGAAAATTCCAAAGCAAAAATGTTTCATTTTACAGACACATTTGATCAATTATTTTATCTTGTGAGGAAAACATAAATAACAATGGCAAGTTCAAATAGGTTTATTTGGTAAATGAAATGATACATTTGGTAAAAAGCAAATACAACGAGATTTCTTGAAGCCCTAGAAGAGAAAATATGCTTCTAGATCTAGCACTGCTAGTTGCCCTGCCTCTATGATGAGGTACAAATTGGTAGTGAAGGCTAAAAGAGCAGTGATGATGCTGTACCCTTTCCTAAAGCCAAGCTTCTGGATTGAGAGTAGGCCATATAATTTAGTTTCAAAGGTGAAGAAAACACTCAAACAGTACTTTAAGCAAGCAAAGTGCTGTTTATCATATGATTGCTCTCTGTTTAGAGATCTGCTTAGATGAAGCATAATGCGCTCCTGCTATGTAGGTTTAAATTATGCTGTTTAGGTACATTGGGTTCCATTGGCTATAGAATTATAAATTAAATGCAATAAACTCGGAACAGGATGTACTATATAATTTCCACAAGTTTTAAAAATTTGAGCAACCGTAGTATTTTGCAAATTATAAGAAGATAGTTAACTGCATTACAGTCATAGCTACTGTTTTTCTTTCAGATATAATGGTGCAGAACAATTGGTTACTGATCTGATACCATTATTTCATTTTTGTTTGTACTGTGTGCTTTACATAGTGTAGCAGTATATTGCAGACCGTATCAAAGCCATTTATTTTATTTATATGAATGTAAACAGGCCCTTTCAGTAATGACTGTATAATAAAAGGATAAATAGAGACAAATTAAGCATATGATAATTGTATTAGGCTAACATGGCAAGTAGCATATATATGCACATTGCTGTTAATGTGCAAATAACATGATGGCAATGAAAGGGTGCAAGTGATCGTGCATGGATTTGTGAATGGTTTTGGATAACATTGTTTCCTAGGTAGTACCAGCTACACAGCCACATTTATCTGTTAGGAGAAGAAACTGTTTGAGCTGAGAAAAGAAGGCAGTAGGATTTTAGTATATTGTGATGTCAGAAAAGGGGGTAAGTTCTACATGCAAATAAAACTTCCAGAGACTGTATTAGCATTGAGCCTTAGTGAGGAATTCTAAATGAATCCGATAACCTTAGCATTCATGTAGATTGTTTTGCTATCATTAGATGTTATAGTGTGCTCTAGTAGCCTAAATGAAGTACTTTATTGAATCCCTGGTCAGCCTCAGTAAGAAGCTGTGATCCCTGATAAAATCCTCCAAAGCTAGTTATGAAAACATAATCGCCACTGATTCTAAAGACAACCACAAAGCATTCTTTAGCTCTGTCAGGAATCTCAATGGCAACACTCAGATCTGCTGTGAGTTGCAGCACAATGGCACTAAATATACAGACCCAACTGATATTGCCAACATCTTGGCAGATAGGTTCAGTGCTAACTTTACCCCCCTCTCATCCCCTAAAGGGCCCATCTCTATACCGGAAGAATGCAAAGTTCCTGTAATCACGGCTGCACAGGTAAAAACCGCACTCTTCAAAGCCAAGAAAACAGCATCCATGGGACCAGACAACATCCCAGGCTGCGTTCTACATGAACTACAGAACGAACTGGCACCCCACCTAATTACCATGTTCAATCATAGCCTCACCAAAGGCTTTGTGCCTGCTGAATGGCACACAGTGACGGTTATCCCACTCCACAAGGGGAGCCACCACGGACCCCGGGAACTACCGCCCCATTAGCCTGATGAGCCTGGTCTGCAAGGCCATGGAATGTATCATCATGGAACTTATAAACAAAAACATTGGTAATCTCCAAACTCTGCACCCCTCCCACTTCGGGTTTGTAAAAGGCAGATCATGTCTCATAAACCTGATAGACTTCTTTGAAGCAGTCATCAAAGCCATAGATGAGGGTAAGGTGGTTCACACAACCTGTCTAGATCTTGCCAAGGCTTTCGACACCATCTCCCACTCTGGAATTATAGATAAACTCACTAAACTAGCTATAAATCCTTATGTCACAAGACGGGTTGCCAACTGGCTCACTGACAGAACCCACACTGTGAAAGTAGCAGACTCCAAATCCGACTTCAGACAAGTGGAGAGTACCACAGGGTTCAGTCCTGGGTCCTCTCCTGTTTGGTATCTACTTCTCTGAAGTACAGGCTAACAGAAGGTCTTTGGCTAACAAAGTTCACAGATGACTGCAAACTAGGAGCAATAATCAAAGCTCCTAAAGATGTGGACATCCTACAAAAGGGCCTCACTGAGACAGATGCCTAGTGTCAAAGCCATGGCCTCAAACTCAATGCCAAAAAGTGCATTGTGTCATCCCCTTTAGTAAAAACTCTGTACCCATGAACTACAACATAGGCGGTAGTATACTTAACACCAAACGTGTGATAAGAGACCTTGGGACACAGGTGGACAGTAGTCTCTCCTTTGATAATCACATCGCCACTGTAGTCAGGAAATCCTTCTACATGGCACACCTCATCACAGAAGGTTTCTCATCCAGAAAAAAAGAGGTCATTGTTCCCCTCTACTCATCACTCATTAGACCCATTATAGAGTACAACACCCCTTTTGGTATGTACCTCACAAGATCTCTACAACAACTGGAAAGGCTGCAGAAATACCTCACAAAGACGATTACCAGCCTCAAACTGATGCCCTACTCAGACCGTCTCAAAAAACTCCAGCTTTACTTTGTCGCATGTCACCTACTCAGAGGTGATCTCTGCCTAACATACAAAGATATGTCAAACCCAGAGCTGTTGGACATGCTCCACTTAAAGAAATCCCAATCCCTCCAAGCTACACACTCTAGGGACCTAAACCTTGTCACCACAATAAACAGAACATACTGGAGGGATAGATTCCTGTCCCAGAGATTTCCCATATTCTGGAATAAACTACCTGTCTGTATCAAACAAAGCTCCTCATTAGCACTCTTCAAGAAAAATCTTGATGATTGGATGGGAAATAGGAAATTCACCCTGGGCATCACTTCTGTGGCTCTGCTCGACAGTGGCACAAGAAAATTATTTTCTTGGGTGGCAAAATCCAGGGTACCTTTTTGGCTGGGCTTGTATAGACCCTAGGGCTGATAGCCTAATACCTACCTATGAACCTATGAATGTACAAAACAGAAGGGTAGCTTTCTAAGAAATGGGTGAGCCACCCAGTCTCATTTATTGTGAATCAGTGATGTTGTCTCTAGTGTTTTCCAGTTATACATCTTCAGATTTATCTAGTTTCCCCTCATCACTGGACCTCTTCCTTTACCCATTCAGTCCTCTGTGGAAGAGGGACAGGCTTTTCTGGGCTTAGGAAGAGTGCTATGACCCATTTGCTCTTGTCTAGGGAGGCTAGTCAACCCATTCTTCTTTTCCCATTGAGAGCCTGTTGGTAAGAAGTGGGTCAGTATCAAGTCCACTGGAGTGGTCTACCCTTCTGGAGCTCAAGAGCTCCACAACAGCTCACTTGAGCTCAACAATGCTGACTACAGCAAATCATTCATGCTTCAATGTACAAACTGTTCGTTGGGCTTCTTCTCTGCAAAGCACTGCTCATCATCACGTGATCTGCAAGACTATGTTTCATGGGTGTAACACCTTGTGCTCCTGCCAAGTTACCCAAGTGAAAAGCCACAGCCACCTCCTCCTCCTCAGGATTGGCAACCAAAGTGGCTGCTCACTCTCATCTTCCCATAGCCCATCGCCTCCAGCAGCCATGCTGCTAATTAAACATGGGTTACCTGAGTTGCAGTAGGGGATTCATCCTCCTTTGCTGTTTGAGCGACCCCTACATCTGCACATTTTGTTCTGTGACATCATTCATGTCTTTGTTGGTGGAGGTAGCACTGGTGACTGGCAGGGCATATTCAATTATTGGGAACAATACATCCCAACAGAATGTCTGGCCTCTTTTGTCAGCATGATACTCACACAATTTCTACTGCCTAATTTATGCATGTGATGTATAGATTGGTGATGGGTCTAGCCATACACCTAGGTACTTCAAGGACTGAATGTTTTGTAATCGATTACCATCAGGGTAATTGATGTACCATTTCTCCTTCTACATACCAAGATATTTTTAGGTGTCAAATACCACAGTTCTGGGCTTTCCAATATGTATTGTAAGATGTAGCTGCTCCAGTGACATATATAACTGAACAAGGCTATTATAAAGAGATTTGATGGTCAGAGCTGGGGGATTTTTAAAGACAGAGTAACCATATTATATGCATAAAGTGTTGGTTTCTAATGCAAGGACAAATGCAGGAGTTACTGGACAATGAGAAAGCAGTGGTCTGAGTAGTAAGGCACAGTAAACTGGTTGCTGTTAAATGAAGAGCAGATTGTTACTCAGCAGTAACTCAAAAATTATATCTGCAAGAAAATCAACGAATCACTGCAGGAAAGAAGGCCTAAGACCATAGACTGACAAAATACTGACCAGAAGAGCATGATCCACTGAATCAGATGGCTTCAGCAGAGCAATAACAACACTCCTGTTAGTTGTCCTGCTTCTATGACAAGACACAAAACTGATAATGAGGGCTAAATGAGCAGGATAGTGATATAACCTTTCCTGAAGCCATGCTGTTGGCTTAAGAGTAGGCCGTATAATTTAGTTTAAATTCTTAACTGTAAGGATACTGCTTTCTCCAGAATTTCTGTGAAAGGTGTGCAAAGAGTGTGACCTGTAAGATACTGGTTGCTTAAGTGAATTAGATCAGTGGTGTGCATCGGGAGTCATGCTGTAAATTTTTCAGATTCCTGTGACCATACCTATGGATAATGAATAAGTTATAGTGTGCTTTGGAGGAACAGTAACTGAGGTATTGCATGCTCTTAGAAATTTAAGATGCATGTCATTTGATCTAGCACGATCATGGTTTGGAATTTCTGATACCATCTGTTTACTTTGTCCAGTCTTTCAACTGAACATTTAAAGTTTATGGAGAACCTAGAAATGCTCTATGAGCATTCTCCGCAGTATGACCAAGGGTTTGTTTCCTACTGCCGAAGTGAGTATTGAAGTGTTGAGTCAAGTTTCAGCCAACTGCTTTGATTCTGCAGTTGAAGAGCCTTTATCCTTGAGAATATAGTTATGAAAATTTTCAATTCAAGCTGTTTTATCTACTTCCAGAACCCTTATGGTCTGCCTAGTAGAGACAACTGGATATCTTTGTCCAGCTGTGCTTCTGCCACTCTGTTGAGCATTTCATATTGTTTATATAACAGGCACAATTATTCATAGTCTGTTGTGTTGTGAATTTGTGGATGTGCTGGACTGCATTTTTAGTGGCAAAGACCAGTATAAGTCATTAAGGACAGCGGGATATTCAGGAAGTGCTGCAGTAGTACGTTATCCTTTTGGGATGTTACTCATGTCCAGAGTTGTATGTTTGTGATGTATTAATGTAGTTAATTAAAATACAACTGCTGTTACAATATTTAATAGTGTATGTTACTGTTGAGTTGTGATGATTTAAGTTTTGTAAACACTGGACTGATAAATGTACAGGTATCCGAGTTCTAAGGTATTGTAGATTTGGCAGGAAGAGGTCAGATTTATGTCATTGTAATTGCTTAAGGTGTTTCCAGTACCAGAATTTCTGTCCTATTACTCAGGCAGGTACATTTGGCATAAACAAATGGAAAATAGATCTAGAAGATATCATTCTTCCATGTATGGTGCTGATGGAATGCTAGATGATTTTTGTTCACTGAAAACTCTAAAGACTGAGTCACCTTGCAGAAATTAAATTTATAAGAAAAGATCCCTAAGCATTCTGTTGTTATTTCTGTTATTCATTAGAATATGTACACCTGCTATCAATTTCTGCGAGTGACTATTTGCTCACTGGACCTTTGAGACATTCAAATTTTCATCAGAAATTACAGTCAAAGGACCAGAGCCAGCACACATGGAAACTATATTATTAGCTGAGTTTTCTGTGGTACATTTACTATTAGTAATGAATACCACTGATGTGAATTCTTTCTTCACTGAAATTGGCGATGCTTTATTGTTCAGGACAGGTTCTTAAGTAGTAAGTGGACACACAGACCAGGAGACCATAAGGTGCCTAGCCCAAGTTCCCAATTGCCCTAGACCACTCTCTGGTTAAGTGACTTGCTCAAGATCACACAGTAGACAAATAAAGATTGAGGGAGTCAAACCCTGTACCGCATGGAGTAGCTAATTCAGAGCTCAACCAGAAGAATGAAAGGTAGCCAGTCATGCTAGCTGATGAAATATCTCATTTATCTGATAAAACTCAACAGTAGGGTTGGGAAACAGTGGGAGCATTCCTACCCGGTCACTAAGCTCAGTAAACTGTTCACATCCAGAATAAAAGGGACAGTGGCTGCCTGCCTTGAAATAGGCAAAACTGCTTTAATTCCTCCAGAAAATTGTGGAGCTAGTTAGAACATCTGTCAGCACAAATCTAAAAATTACAGGTTCCTTTTTTTCAATTTCTTTAAACCCAGATGACACAACTGAGGATGTAGCCAACTTAATGTTTCATTACCTTTTAAAAGATACATATGCATAGGGTAGTAGCACACTGGAAAATGTGTTATCTAATGTGTCACTTATTTCATGCTGGAAGAATTACATTGTTCTGGTTCAGAACAGTTAACATTTCTTATTTCATAGGCTAGAAGAAGTAAAATTGTGCATGAGCCCACTGTCAAAAAATAGTCTCTTCATTGCGTCCTGTATTTCTAAACATTGGTGTTTCTTCTTAAACTTCTAAACACATTCTTTATATTTTGGAAGATCTGTTTACATAGTAGGATTCTAGGTGGAAATACTTTTGTAGCCAAAAATACATTTTTATAGAACAAGACACAGAAGAGCACTGAGCTCAAACTAATGACCCTCTGATCTCAAGTAGCCCTCAAACCAGCATAATTATAACTGAGGGAAGTGACTACACTACTTTGTAAATATACTGCCTGCATTTGAAATAGAAATAGATTAGTACTAAGCTAACTGCCCTTGCGAGCCATTTTAAGCCTAGTCAGTTATCTCTTGTGAGACTCAAACCCTGCACCTTGTGTTTGTAAAGCAAACACCTTAACCATTAGGCCACCCTCCCAACCCGTTCTTTTTGTCTTGGAGACTGTGGCCCTTGCCTAAGTTTGCTAGTCCTCATACAGCCCCAGCGGTGGTCTGAGTTTGAGATCCCTACAGTAGAGTATGTAGATAATGTTTATCTTAAAAGGGGAGGCAACTGCAAAAAGCAGATGGGAAGATCAAGTCCTAATGTGTAACTCAGAAAAAAAATATGCTTGTACCCTGTTTGTTTTATCATTTAGATATATGGTATATGTATCTATTGTAGATTCTTTTAATGTCATGTGTATACTTACTCTGGGTGAGACTGAAATGTGTCAGACTTCATGAAAGCTCTGTCCCATTAAACCAATTCAAATAAATACATTAAATAATATATAAATAACATACACACGCACATATAAAGATAGACTAAAATCTACTAGAATATGAAACAGACTTCACAGAGGTGCACCTGTGTCAGGAAATATTATGCAGTTTAAGGTCCTAATTGTTGACTGACAAGGAAAATGCAAGGGGAATTTCTGCATCAGAGAGTCTAAATGGTCTCTGATCATGAATATGGATGGGATTTAGCAAAATTATCAACTTGTAAAACATAACTATTTTTGTTATTTTCTTATTATTAGTAATAAGGAATCAATAATTGATTATGCTTCAAATTTGGGGAAAAGATAGCTCTGTTGAGAATCTTTGTAAAACAATAAAGTTGCCTAATAAAACTTGCTAGGCAGTTCTCAGTACTGTTGAGCACTAGTTTTATGCTTTAGCACAACAGCAGACAGTGCCAGCTGCTACAGAACACAGCCAAGAAATTGAAACAGCTTTAAAGGATGTGCAGTTTACTGTCACACAAAAAGGTGTGACAGGGTGAAGGCTGTAACAGCTTTTAAAGATCATTTGCTCATCAAAGGGGTAAAACGTATGTTCCTGTCTCCAAAACTCATTTCTGCTAAATTTTGAAGCATGCCAGTAGAAATTGACCACTGCCTTCACAGTGGATTCTGATCCTTCTTCACTGGGACATATTTGTCTGAAATTAGTTACTAAACATGCTGGACAAGATTTGGAGAATTCTGTCAAAATGCCCTCCATATTAGTTGCAGGATTTAATATTCTATCCACTACTTCTGTCCATTTTTCTTCTAATTTTTTTCGAGGACTGCATCAGAGTCCCCAGTGATCCCTGCAATATATATTGATAAACTGAGACTATTTGTCATCCGGATTCCAGACAATCCAAAACATTTACCCTCATCTCCTCAGAATTCCAGTTTCTCCTTCCCACAAGGAGATAGCTTTTGACCAACACTGATGTTCTTCATCTCACATTGCTGCAGTCCTTACACTTGGGTAGTCCGCTGTCCTCGGTCGGCCCGAATATCAAAGTATAAGGCTGACGTCGGTCAAGGCGCATTTGACTGACATCAGGACGTCAGGGTACAAATGCGCATGACCGACGTCATATCCTCAGTCTTTTTTGCCGCATGGTCCGATGCAGAAGCAGTATTGCAAGTGCCGGTTGGCGTTCTGAAATTTTTCGGAGTTTCAGACCGAGTCAAAGTTGGCTAAGTACCCCGTTGGGGAATATTTTAGTTTTTTTCTTGCCTCAGTGGTTTACCGGATGTCAGAAAAAGTGAATAATTGTATTTCTTGTGGGAAACAGATACCGCATAGAGACTATCATACTTTGTGTATTCCTTGTTTAGGGCCTGAGCACGACGTTGTTGGGTGTCGCTCTTGTGCTAGATTTAATAAGCGCACTATAAAGAGGAGATTAGATTGTGCCAGGTTAGTCTTTGGGAAGCGGTGCAATTATAAAATGCCGTCGGATGCTCCGCAAGGACAAAGCAGCGAAGCCTAGGCTAGAAGAACCGTCCGTCCCGGACGCCGGTTCTTTAGAGGTGTCGGTGGAGCCGGTGGTTCCACCGGAGGTTTCTTTGGGATCCCAGGGAGAGACCTTGTTATTGCAGGATGTGGCCTCTCAGGAGGCAGGCCAGGGTGATGGGGCTTCTCAGGTTACTATACTCCCCTCCCTGCCTAGGGTGGTTAGGCCCTCTCCTTCTGTTTCCAAGGCTTCTCCTAGAGGCAGGCCAGGTTTAGCTTCAGTTGGTGTCACCCCTAGTTCTTCTGGAACTGTGCCCAAGAAGCATATGCTTAAAATGGCAGAAGATTTGATTACTCTGATTAGGGTTCTTTGCCTCCTGATAAGAGACCTAGGGTGGAGCCTGAGCTAGGGAGTTTTGAGCAGGCTTCGGATGTTTCAGAGTCTTCGGCTGAAGACTTGCAGGAGTACTCTCCTTATTCTGATTCTGATGTGGATGATTCTACTCCTTCTGCTTCTCCTCCTGAGGATTTTTCTTTTTCAGAAACTCTTCATTCCATGAGGGAGCATTTTAAGTGGGAAGGTCAGGACTTCTCTGATTCCAGGAAAAGGCTTAGGGAATTTTTGTTTTTACCCCAGCATAGGCCTTTGGCTATACCTCCTGTTTTGGATGTAGTGGACGATGTTTTTACAGAGGCTTCTCTTAATCCTAATTCTCTGCCTCCTGCTCCTGTTAAACCGGATAGGTATTACAGGGTGCCTGAAGCTCATAAGTATCTTTTTAAGAGTCCTAGGGCAGACCCAGAAACTGTTAGCCAGGGGCCCAAAGGTGTTAAGGCTTCTGTTGTCAAGAATCTGGTTCCTGCAGATAAAGAAGCCAGGGCCTTGGATAGATGGGGAAAGAAAGTTTATACTTCTTCCACTCTAGCTATGAGGGCTTTGAATTGCCAGTTTCACATGTTAAAATACCAAAACTATCTCCTTTCACAGTTGAAGTCTAAGGTTGATGCTCTGGCGGAAGGTATTGATTGTAAAGAGTTACAAGATTTAGTACATGTTTCTGAACAGGTGGGTAAGCATTCTTTGCAATGTGGTTTTGATGCTGTACAGGCCTCGTCTAGGGTGGCTGCCACTGGGTCAGTTCTTGCACGCCTGGCTGAGGGATCAAAATTTATCTGACCATGTTAAAACAAGGATTTTAGATGCTCCTTTACAATCTGATGTGTTGTTTGGTTCTCCTGTTGAGGCAGTTTTAAAGAAAATGGAAGACAAGGCTAAGTCTATGCAGACTGTTAAAGATTTTTTGCAGGTTCAGCCTCCAAAGTTTAGTAGAAATTGGCCTGCTAAAGGGTGGACGTATCCTTCTTATGATTCCCAGTCTAGGGGTAGATCTAGGGGGCAGAGCTCAGGGCTCTTTCAGGCCTAGAACAGGAGTTCTCCTGCACAGTCTTCAGGTGAGGGCAGGGGTCAGTCCTTTCGTAAACAGACCCAATGACCTACCTTTTCGGCTGCTAGAGCCTTCTCATCTGGCAGCACCTTTGGGAGGAAGGTTGGCACTTTTCAAAGAAAATTGGAGTTTAATTACCCAAGACAGATGGGTATTGGATATCATACACCAAGGTTACAGGTTTTATTTCCATACCTTGCCTCCTTTCAGAGGCATGCCAGACGTTCCTCCTCAACAAAGAATAGAGGCTCACAAGCAAATTTCTCTGTTACTTCAACTAGGGGCCATACAGCCGGTCCCTATGCCAGAAGTGGGCCTAGGATTTTATTCTCGCCTGTTCCTAGTACCAAAGAAGGGGAACACGTGGAGACCAAGTTTGGATTTATCTATCCTCAACACTTATCTGGACATTCCCAAGTTCAAAATGTTGACGTTACAACAGCTTTTACCTCTGCTGGGCAAAGATCATTGGATGGTAACTTTGGATCTCAAGGAGGCTTACCTTCATGTTCCTATCAGACTAAGTTGCAGGAAGTATCTGCGTTTTCGAGCTGGGACTTCTCACTATCAGTTCTCTGCATTGCCCTTTGGCTTATCTACTGCGCCCAGAGTGTTCACGAAAGTTCTGGCTCCAGTGATAGCTTTCTTCAGGCTAAAAGGAATACAGATCTATCCTTATTTGGACGACTGCCTGATTCTGGCTCAAGGAGGGAAGAGCTTCTTCATCATTTGGAATATGTGATAGCAGTGCTAAGATGCCTGGGGTATTCTGTGAACGAAATAAAGTCCAGTCTAGTACCCTCTCAGGACATGTGCTTTCTGGGTGTAAGACTGAATACAGCATCCCAGATGGCCTTTTAACCCCGGACAAACAAAAGAGTCTTTCCCTTTACTTCCATCAACTATCTCATCAGTCCGGGCTGACTGCAAGGACAGTCCTTCAAGCCTTAGGGTTCATGGCATCTTGTATTCTGGTGCTTCCCAATGCCAAACTGCATATGAGGAAGCTGCAATGGTATCTCAAAATGTATGGACACAGCACTGCCAGGATCTGGACACTGTCATTCAAATAATACCTTGCATTCAAAAGGAATTTTTGTGGTGGGCTCAGGAATGTCACCTAAACAAGGGACTCTCTGTGACCCGGCCAGAGGCGAGTCAGATTTTAACGACAGATGCCTCAGACAAAGCTTGGGGAGCTCATCTAAATGGAAAGTGGATACAAGACAAGTGGCCTGCCAGACTACAACATCTACATATCAACCTGAAGGAGATGTTAGCAGTCCAGTTTGCATTAATAGCTTTCAAGGATTTACTTCTTCCAGGGCAGGTGTTGATTCTAACAGACAACACAACTGTCATGTGGTACATCAACAAGCAAGGGGCATTCTTATCCTCTATGCAGGCAAGCAATGATTTTGTGGGAGACTGCTCTCAGTTTACAGCTCAATCTTCAGGCAAGGTTTCTGCCAGGAGCACAGAATTCCTTAGCAGATGTGTTGAGCAGGCAATTATGGATCCCCACGAGTGGAAATTGGATCCTCATGTATTTCAGAAATTGACAGTGTCATGGGGAACTCCAGACATAGATCTGTTCGGCTTCTCCACTAAACCATCAGCTGCCAAAGTTTTGCACAAAAGGTTTCATCCCACAGCTTGGAAAGTGGATGCTCTTTCTTTCAATTGGAGCAATCTTCATGTGTATGCCTTTCCACCTCTGCCTCTCCTCCCAAAGGTACTTCTAAAGGTCAGACAGGACAAGCCAAGGATGATTTTAATAGCTCCAGATTGGCCTCGACAGCACTGGTACCCATTACTGAGAAGTCTGGTAAGCCTCCATGGCCTTTGCCTTGATTCCACACCTGTTGTCACAGGAGGACAGCCATTTGCTCAATGTCAAACTTCACTCTCTTCACCTAACAGCCTGGCATATTCTGTTTTGAACCATAGAGGGTCTCAACTTCCACAACAAGTTTTGAATGTGATTTTGGAAGCTAGAAGGCCTAGTACAAGGAAAGTGTACGCAGATAAATGGAAGAGATTTTTATTTTGGAGTGCAGCAAAGGATTTTGATGTTTCTGAGCCTAATTTAAGTGTGGCTCTTCAATATCTTACTGAGTTACTGGACAAAGGTTGGTCCTTCTCTTCTATTAAGGTTCATGCTGCAGCAATTTCAGCTCACTATGAATGTGACCCTCCATTGTTTTCTCATCCTTTGTTCAAGCAATTTCTTAGAGGGGAAAGAATATAAGACCCCCACGAGAGCTCCTACTCCTGCTTGGGATCTCAATTTTGTGTTGGAGAAACTCACTCTACAACCTTTTGAGCCTGCAGCTACTTCTGAGTTGAAATATTTATCATGGAAGACTGCCGTTTTGTTGGGCATTACCGCTGCAAGAAGAGTTTCTGAATTACAGGCCCTTATGGCGGTTGAGCCTTTCTTGATTTTCCATAAGGTACTAATCCTTCCTTTATGCCTAAGGTGGTTTCTAGTGTGGCTTTAAACCAAACTATTCATTTGCCTACTTTTTATGCAAATCCCCAAAATAAAGGGGAAAAGATTTTGCACACTTTAGATGTACACAGGCAGTTGCGATATTATTTGGACAGAACTAAAGGGTTCAGGCAGTCTCAGCAGTTGTTTGTTTCTTTTGCTTTGAGTTCTCAGGGCAAGCCTGTGTCAAAACAAACTATTTCTAAGTGGATTGGGTTTTGCATTGCTTTCTGTTATTCCCATCATGGCAAGGAGATTCCAGCTGGGATTAGGCCTCATTCCACTAGGGCTACTGCCACTTGACAGCTTTTTGAGGGGTGGCAACCAAGGATATTTTGGAGGCAGCTACTTGGAGTTCAGTGCATACTTTCTCTAGGCATTATCACCTGCCACTTTACTCTAAATCCAGGGCTGGTTTTGCCACTGCTGTTTTGCAGGGCATTTTGGCAGCTCCTGCTTCCTTGTAGTTTGGCCATCCTCCCTTACCTCTGCTTTGGGATTCTACCCAAGTGTAAGGACTGCAGCAATGTGAGATGAAGAACATAGTACAGTTTTGTACCTACCATAAATGTAGATGTTCAAGATCCACATTGCTGCAGTCCAATCTCCCTCCTTCCCTCTGTAGTTAGAGGTGGTTGTGTGGGTTGGGTTGTAAATATTGTGTATATTGTATATATTGTACATATAATTAGTGCAAGGGTGGTTGGTTGGTTGTTTGCTGTCTTTTGGTTTTGACCTTTATTTTTAGGGTCTTCTGACATCTGGGGCAAGAAAAGACTGAGGATATGACGTCGGTCATGCGCATTTGTACCCTGACGTCCTGATGTCAGTTAAATGCGCCTTGACCGACGTCAGCCTTATACTTTGATATTCGACATTCCGAGGACAGCGGACTACCCAAGTGTAAGGACTGCAGCAATGTGGATCTTCGAACATCTACATTTATGGTAGGTACAAAACTGTACTTTTTTCCTGGCACTGGTAATGCTTTTCAGTGGTCCCTGTGCTGACTATGCACATTCTGGCTTCACTTAGTACTGGAGTGGTCCCTCAGGTGTCTGTTGCTCTAACATCAGGTTTTATGATGCTGTTCTTTCCCATGTCAGTCCTGCTGGTGCTTATTTATTCTTTATGGTGGTTATTTATTCAATGCCAGTGTTCCAAGCACTGACAATGTCAGTGTCAGAATTAAGAGAGTTGTATGCTGTCACGTCAGGGCTCCCCACACTGACCCATTGGGTGCATTTTTTAATCTCGCTCTCTAATATTGGTGATTCCGTCACCAGTTTTTTGGCAGTGACATTATTTATTTGTTTCTTTATTTATTTTATTTGTTTCTTTGTTTATTTAATGTTTGCTGACTGGGAAAGTCCAACTGGGTACATGCCCTTTTTCAGCGGGGACCCAGGAGGAAATCCCCAAACAGAATAAAAACTGGTACAAATAACAAATTATACAATACATAAGTTCATACAGTAGTAGTAGTACATACAAAGATTACAAGATCTAGAGATATTCATGGCATCAGGGCTTTCTTCGCCTGCCCAACCAATTCAGCAGGCACCATTATGTAATTCCTTTAGACCCATCAAGGATTTGACTACATAGTTTATGAAATTACTCCCACCTTATTGATATGGGATCTACTAAGAGATGTTTATACCTAACCATCTGATAGTAAACTGGATGAGATAAACTCTTGGAACAGTGAAAACCTGTGGATAACATTAAATAAAAAAAAATCTTTCAGAAGTATGTTCTCCTTCCCCCTATGTGGAATACTTCATCTTACGAACCCCCTTACTTATGTATACTAACTCCAAGGTTGCAAAAACTGTATCAAAAAGAATAAAAAAGGGTAAAACGAGTGAAGAATGTCTTGCACAAGTATGATTTCACAGTGCAGTGTAAAACAGTTCTAGGGACTGCATTTGTGGTAAGATGGGACTGGGAGAAATAAGAATACGTGCGTTACATTCCATCAAAAAGTAGGCCTTCCCTTGCTCATCCAGAAACCGACCACACTGGGATTGGTTTGCTGATACAATGGATCAGCCTCTTATTCTCTTCACATCCTTCACTATGTTTTCAGTTAACAGACACCTGAGAATCCTGTGATTCAGGAACTCCAGAGAAGAGATCCTAAAATTGATTCCAAGATAGTACTAGCCCCCCCCCAAAGACCTGGTAAATGAGGAGAAGGCTTCTCCCCGATAATCCAAAATTTGGAAAGTTTCTGTAATAATGCAGTAAAGGAGCAAAGAGCCTATCTGTTCTTCACAGAGCAGACTGCAAAAGAACCTGACAATTTGCTCCCCAAACCAGGGTGATTTGTCCCTAGTAGAGTTATTTCTAGATACCATGACTTCTGCATTTCTCCAAGAAGGTGGACTGGAATTTTTGTTATGTAAAGGAAGGCATAGACAAGACGACTACAGTCCAGATAACTACATCTGCAGCAGCCCCCTGATGGTCTCTCATTGCTGATAACTCCATCTTCCACCTCCCAGATAAGGAGTCTAGGATCTTGGACAGGTTCAGGAAGTTTGTTTTCACATCTGCCACTTTGTCCTTATGTGCATTAAATAGTTTGATGTGTTTTATTTTCAAGGAAGATAGTCAGTGAACTAAAATATATGCCAGGCGGTCATTTGAAGAATAGGGTTTCAGACCCAGTGGACTGCTACTTCCAGTCTTAGCAGCTAGCTTACATCAGGGTGGAAGGAGCTGCTATTGCAGCAGTGTCTGGCATTATTATATGCCAACATTCCTGGCTGCACTTAATTTAATTCACTGAGGATACCAATGAAACTTATTTGAACACTCCATACATGAAACCTATCCTGTTTAGCCCTAATTTCTCTAAGTAAATTAAGAAACTTGAAAGAGTAGTGTCATGCCAATACTGTTGTTTGTGTTAAAATCAAACACCACAGTGTACCTTTTCTAGAATGCAGAAAGGCTAATAATGAATGTGATTTTGACTTTCTCCCACTCTTAACAGTGAGAGGAGTGTGCTGAGAACAGATAGAATCCGTAGTCAGGTTTCCAGAAAGTTCTTGGGCCTGGAGGCTAAGGTCTCTAGTCATCACCGAGAGGCCACAGTCTTTGCCAGTGTATGTCTCCATAGTCATGACTCCTGTTCCATTCTGGGTGCAGTCTGAGGGAAGATCATTATCTGTGTCCAAGCATGGAGAAACATATCCAAGAAAAAAATGGATAAAGGAGGTAACGTTAAGAAGATACTCCATTACCTTTCTGTCTTTACTCCAAACTCTAGTGTTTCTCTATCTGAATATCTTGTCATATTAGAAACTTTTGATCTAATGCCGCGGTGGTACGGCAGTAGTGTTGTTACCTCACAGCAAGAGGTTCTCTCGTTCGATTCTCGGCATGGTTTGGGAGTGCCTTCTGCATGTCCTCCCCGCAGTTGGGTAGCGTTCGAAAGACATGCGTGCGTAAATGGGCTTGTCTTCATTGAAGGTTGGGCGTCAAGCTGGCACCTCAGCGTTTCATAAAAATCTACTGCCAATCATTAGCGGACCGGAGTTCCGCTGTGGCGACCCCTTACCGGGAAAAAGCTGAAAGACCGACAGACATTAGAAACTTTTGATAAGAAAGGAAGTGCTAAAATTTCTCAACAAAAGAGTCATCCCATGTATCAACAGAAGTGAAAAGCTACTCATGTTTTCTATGTTCCTTTTGGGTCCAGCAAAGATGCACAACCTCAGTACCAATCAAGCTTTCAGCAGTATAAATGCATTAATTACCAAAGAAATATTTAAATAGTCACTGTGAAGTATGTGCTTTGTATGAGTAGACTAGATGTACAACCTGGATATGCAGGATGCCTACCACTATGTAAAACTGGATAAGAAGTCAAGGTTCTATGATTCTGGGTTGTAGATAATCACAGCTGTCTCAAGGTTAAGTTTTGCTTCCTGTCATACCCAGCAGTGTATATTAACTGCATGCTATCAGTTGCAGCTTATCTCATGCTCTATGGTACCAAGGTTTTCCCTTAAATGATTAATTGACTCATGAGTGCACTGGATCAGGATGATTTGGTCTACAAGAGGTAGTCAGTGCTCAAACTGTTCTCCTTCCTTAAAGTGACAGTCAGCCTCAGAAAATCTGAGTTTCTTCCATTTCAAGCTCTTATGCTTATAAGCTGTTCCTTGGACATGGCATTCTGTTGTGCATTCTTACCTTCAAGATAGCTCAAGAATTTCTCAAAGGGATCTGTTTCAATTCTCTGGACCTAATAGCCACCTCAGTCTTTATTATTCTTCATGCCAGATTTCACATGAGGGTCCTGCAACAAACCCTTTGGGTCTACTGGTCTTAGCGAACAAGCTTCTTTTCATATGCATTTCAGATATCAGAAACCTATCAGTTTAACTTGGCCCAGTGGCTAGATCCAGCAAATTGTGATATGGATAACCCATTTCAGATGCAGAATCCTCACTCAGGCTAGGGTGTGTGCACAGATGTATTTGCTCAGAGGTGGTGGTATTCCCATTTGCAGACATTCCAGGGAACCTGAGCACCAAAGAAAGTCGTAGAAATGAGGGAAGTACTGTTGTTCCATTGGCCTTCCAGGACACTGTCAAAAAGGGAGTTATCTTCATCCAGTCAGGGATTATGGCTGTAGACTGGTACATTGACAAGCAAGAGATGAGTTCACTCGTATCCACTTTGCTGACAGTCCAGGAGACTATGGCAGTAGGCAATCAATTTTCATTGCATCCTTGTGATGCTGCACATACCAAGGAAGGCAAATTCTCTGGCAAACAGACTCAACTAATGCCTTTTATTGCCTTACAGTGATCTCTCAGTTAGTTGGTCATCAAAAGTAACTTTCATCTCTGGGCTACCATAATATGTGACCTTTTTGACTCTTCAGCTAGTATCAAATGCCCTAATCAGTTTCGTTAGAGAAGATCAAATTAGGGAAACTGCAGCCTACCAGTGGGTAAATGGTCTCCTTTACATCTGCTGACAAAGCTCATTCAGAAATTCCTGTGTCTGAAAGCCAGAATGACACTTGTAGCCCCTTTTTAACCCAGACAGTCATAGTTCCCTCTTCTACACCCCTTTCTCTTCCAGGACACTCTCAAACTCTCTCTCTTTCTTCAGGATACTGTAGTCTCATTCTTCAGGCAAACAGTCTCTAGACATTTAATTACCTAAGCTGAATGCTTGGGTTTTCCACTTGTTATAACAAAAAATTTCATTTTTCCTAGATAGTAGTTCCTATTGTTGATTGCACTTAAATACCATCTACCAAAACGATTTATCATGAGACATAAACCAGTTTTTCTGTTTTAGCACAACTTTGATTTTTTTTCTGTTCCTGTGTCTTTAGTCCTTAAATATTAATTTGAAAACTATTATCTCTGGTTTTAGTTACTTCTCCATCAAAGTTTACTTTTCGGCCATTTCTAACCTTCATTCTGGTCTGGATTTTACTTCTGTTACTTCCCTGAAGTTCAGCAAGGCCATTGTATGAGGCAAGTTTCAGCTCAGACCACCTATTTGAAATCCCGATCCTCCTTTGGACATTTACTTTAAGTTCAGTAAGGTTATCCATATGCCATTTTGAACTTGTAGTTTCCACTGATCTAAAATTCTTATCCTGAAAGATTTTCTTTTTAGTGGCTGTGACTTCAGTTACGTAAAATATGAGCTGTAGGACTTTTGTTATGCAGTTTTCCAAAAGTAAAGGGGATAATAAGAACTAATCTCTCCTTTATGACTATGGTTTAACACAAGAGCCCGACATAAATCATTCAGTTAATTTGCTTATATTTTTCTTGAGTGCTCTAATGGGTGAATATCCCCTCCTTTGTGTGGATATCCACAAAAAGCTTAATTGGTATATGGACAGACGCATATCTTTCTGCAAGAATGAGCAGTGTTATGTCTCCATTGCTAAATACATATTGGATGTAAAAGTTACCAAGCACAACCCTTCCTAATGGTTAGTCATTTACACAGAGTTTTGTAATAAGAGATAGGGAAAACACTAACTGCAGATATGTCGTTCTGCTAGAATAGTGGACACTTCCATGGCCATTTTCTGTAACACTCCCTTACATTATAAACAGCTACAGCTTGGTCTTCTCTAAACATGTTCACTAGGTACCACAACCTAAATATTAATTCCAGGTCCAAATATTTTTTGAGGTACTTTTATTGGGAATATGTTTCCATAAGAGTGTTCAACCTGGATTAGTTAGGGACTCAATTTATAAAGGCTACTGAAGATGGCCCTCTTTTTTTCAGCAAGAACAGTCATGCGCTTTTCTATAAAGATTGATCTGAAAGACGATAGCCAGTCTTCAATTATTTATCAATCCTTCTTCCCTTATCTTTGGTGATATTGCTCCTGCCTTCTCTTTTTCTGTTTCTTCTTTTATTAAAATGTGTGCTAACTTCAGAAATTGACATTGAGAGATGTGTGTTGAAATGATGGAAGGAAGGGGGTGCATTGAAGCCTGAGCAACCTTTGTCTGTGTGGAAGTCATAACGATGGGCTTCTTATAGTTCTGTCATTATTGTAAGTACCTAAATTCTGTTTATTGACCTGAGATGAATGCTACTTATCACTTACTTAGTATTTGGTGAGATCGTTACATCATACAAAAGAATAAATTTTGTACATTAAATAGTAATATTATGAATCTCGTGCACTAAAGAAAGACCGTAAGCTATTTTAATAATGTAGCTCATCAGTTATTACTACTGAATTCAGTCATAGGAAGAAATAATTACTATTATGATCACACAAAAAAAACAAAATAAATGCTGTATGTAGTATTTTTAATAATGAAAATTGGGTAGAAAGGCATGCTTCTCTGATGGTAGCATGAAGTTTGTAAGAAGGTCAATGCACAGAAGGGAAGTTTAAATACTTGGTGAGAGACATTTGGAAGATGGATGTTTCATGCTAAAGGAAATTCTAAATTTGTAAACTTTAAATGAAACAATAGATGTAATAAAGGAAAGCAGAGTACCTCATTAACCGTTTTTTAAGAGCAACCTGGATAACTGGATGGGAAACAGAAAATACACTCCTGGGATTCCACCTGTGTCCCTGGACAGTGACATTGGGTGTTGACTTGTTGGAGCATGGGTTAAAGGCTTGTAAGAGCCTCAGGGCCAATAACCTATAAGCTTCCTATGATCCTATGAAATCCAAGACAGAATTAAAAGATAGAGGGTGAAGTTCAAAAACAACTGCAGTTAAAAGCATTCTGTATCTTTACAAATCTTTATCTGTTTGTGCTTTCTCTAGTGCTACTGTCTGTAGGCTATTGTTGCCACCCTCTCTCCCAGTTGGTGTCTGGCTCTTATACTTGGTGGCTTTGCAGTTGCCCGCCCCTACTGTAAATCTAATCTGTGGCACTCCTCCCAGTCTAGTGTCATTAGCTCATTGCCTTAATATTGCTACAACTCAAGTGCTCTAGGTTGCACTGCATCTGAAGTGTTTGTGTGTTTTAGCTGCTTTTCTGTATATGTAGACTTCTCTGTTTCTTTAACTAAATAAGCTCTGCAAAGTTGTTTTATTGCATTCCTGCCTGTATTTCTGAGTTTTTTGCACTTTTAAAGTTTGTTTTTGCTTAGTTTAACTGGTAGGCTACACACTCAAGTGCGCTAGCCGAATTAAAGCATTTACTGTGTTTCTGTACCTAATTTCTGCTACTTTGTAAAAAAAAAAAAAAAATCTTGTTTCCCGCCTTTACTGAACTAGAATAGTCCAGTCTTCAGGTATTGCTGATCTCTGGGCTGTGTCATAGTTCCTGTGTTGCCCACATCCTTATTTGGATAGGAGGAAGCTTCTTTGTTCACCAGTGAGAGTGGGGAGCTCTGAGCAGCCTATCTGTCCCTTGAGGAGTGGTTCCAGCCCAGTGACCTGTAGCTTATTGGCTGTTTTGGGCCATTTCCTATCTCTTTCTAACCCCCTGCTTTAAAGCCAGCTTTAGTGCACTTTTGCGCTTGTAATTTAAAGTTTGTCCTGTTTGTTGCATTTACCTGTTAAGGCTACACACTCAAGTGTGCTAGCCTGTGTTACATATTTATTGCATTTTCTGCTGTTTGTTGCAAAAAAGAATAAAAAATATCCTTGTTTCCCATCTTTCCTGACCTAGAGTATTCCAAATACAGGCTTTGCTGTATTCTGGACTTTTGGAAAGTTCCTGTGTTGCCCATTTCCTTTCTTGGATAAAGGGAGGCTTCTTTGTTCACCAGTGGCAGTGGGGAGCCTTGGAGCAGCCAATCTATCCCTGGAGGAGTGTTCCCAGCACAAGAATCTGGTAGTCTGTTTGTTGCAAAAAAGAAAAAAAATGTATCCTTGTTTCCCATCTTTCCTGACCTAGAGTAGTCCAAATACAGGCTTTGCTGTATTCTGGACTTTTGGAAAGTTCCTGTGTTGCCCATTTCCTTTCTTGGATAAAGGGAGGCTTCTTTGTTCACCAGTGGCAGTGGGGAGCTTGGAGCAGCCTATCTATCCCTGGAGGAGTGTTCCCAGCACAAGAATCTGGTAGTCTATTGGCCGTTTGGGGCCAGTTTTTAGCTCTTTCAAGTCCCCCTGTAGAAAACCCACATTGGCGTGGTTTTTGTGCTTGTTACTACTCAGTCAAGCTCCTTGTGGTCCTGCAGAGTGGTGCTAGCAGCAGAGAGGCTAAAAGAGCGACTGCTAACCTGATAAAAGTGTTTGTTTTCCTGCTACTACCTGGGCGACTGTCCGATCTAGCTAAACTGCAAGTATTTCTGCTTCTTGAACTGTTTTAAACTGTTTAAAGTTGTTTTTGCACCTGCACTTTTAAAGTTTGTCCTGTTTGTTGCTTTTACCTGTTGAGGCTACACACTCAAGTGCGCTAGCCTGTGTTACATATTTATTGCATTTTCCTGCTGTTGGTTGCAAAAAAAAATATCCTTGTTTCCTGTCTTGAGGCTTTGCTGTATTCTAGACTTTTGGAAAGTTCCTGTGTTGCCCATTTCCTTTCTTGGATAAAGGGAGGCTTCTTTGTTCACCAGTGGCAGTGGGGAGCTTGGAGCAGCCTATCTATCCCTGGAGGAGTGTTCCCAGCACAAGAATCTGGAAGTCTATTGGCTGTTTTGGGCCAATTTTTAGCTCTTTCAAGTCCCCCTGTATAAAACCCGCTTTAGCGCGGCTTTGCACGATTTTGCGCATAGCGCAGCATCGGGCAGCGCCTTTTAATTGGGTTTAAACCATTCTTGGCTCCACAAAGTCTACTCTTCACTTTTTCCCTTAGAACTGATCTAGTTCTCATAATAAACACCCTATTCCCACTCTAAAGCCTGGCACTTGCTCACTAAAGCAATTATATAAGTCAGCACTAAAAAATTAAAAGCACTACACCCTCACAAACTCCCCTTGAGTACTTTGTTCCCCATTGGCCCTTTTTTCAATTATAAAGGAATTCCCAATACTATTCTAGCATGTCCAAAGGTCAGTTGTCAATCTCCTCTCCGGTCCAGCTGGTGAATCTGAGAATCTTGAGGCAATGTTACAACTGCCTCATGTACACAGACAACCCTCTCCTCCTCCCAACAAATTCCAACACATGTGAGAGATGCAACCATATAGCCAAACTGGAGGCTAAGCTCTCTCAACTCAGTACTGGCGTAACCAGTCAGGAGGAGAAGGAAACCACACTCACTACAATTCCAGTCTCACATAGACCTACCACGACAGCAAACCAAACACATAAACACACAAAAACATACTCAGAGGCTCTAAATAAAAATCTGCCTAAGCAGCAGAGACCTTCAAAGCAGACACCCAAGCGACCGCTACCCCCAAAACAAAACACATGCAACACATAGTTCACAAAGCCAGTGTGCTGAACAGTCACAGCCCTTAAGGCTAAACAACACACCTGATACACTTGTAATAGGTGACTCTATCATCAGGCACACTGACGTCCCGCTCACCAGGCTGAACAAGGAGAAGGTCATGGTGAGCTGCCTGTCAGGCGCTAGGATCCGCCACATAACACAAGCACTCATGTCACTCCAAGGCAAGTATAAATATGACTCAGTCATTGTCCATGCTGGTGTGAATGACCTGAGACATACCTCCCTGGACTACATGAAAAGAGACATAGAGGAGCTCTCTCAGCATGTAGCCCAGGCCGGTATGACCCTGACCTTGAGTAGCATCTTACCCTCACCAAGAATGATGCCACAATATGAAGACAAGATGATGAATTTCAACAATTGGCTTAAGTATTGGTGTCATTCAAAGGGGATCCAATACCTGTCTGCCTGGGATGACATGCTCAACAAGGCACGATGCTTCGCTAGGGACGGCTTGCACCTGTCACCCCTGGGCTTTCGGATATTGGCAAAGGCTCTTGCCACCCCCATAGTGCCTTTTTTAGGCAAGGCTCAAAAGACAAACCCACCTCCATAGGTATCACAGGGGATAAGAAACTGAGTAATGCTACTCAACGCCAGAAGTCTAAACCTCAAGATGCACGCACTCAAAACTCTCCTTAGCATGGAGAACATCGATATCTGTGCAGTAACAGAAACCTGGTTCAAGGCTCCCGAGAGCACCCCAGCAAGCACTACCAGGTTATACCTCATACCATGTTTTTCGGCCCCAAAACATGGACCGAACCACAAAAGGAGGGGGAGTATCAATATTCGTCAAAGATACCCGCACCTCCAGGTTGGTGGCACAGCACGAAGCATCAGAGACTATCCATGTGCAACTAACAGTGGGTAAAACTGCCTTCCAGTTTGTAGCCTACTACAAACCACCCTCCCAAACCCAGGAACCCCACTCGGCCTTCCTGTGAACACTGGAAAATATGAAGGTCTCTCCAAACACCATTATATTGGGTGACTTCAACTACCCTAACATAGACTGGGAGCATTACTCTAGCTCCAACACCCTAGCCCAAAGGTTCCTAGAATTTATAAACTCAAATGCTATGGAACAACTTGTTGCCACTCCCACAAGAGAGGAAAACATACTGGACCTGATCATCACCAACATGGGGACTCTATGCTCCAGACCAGAAGTGTATCCCTCACTGGTAAGATCAGACCATAAACTAATCTCACTAGATATTCACATCCCGACCCCAGCCCCTGCCCAGAAAACCACAGTGAAAAACTTCTCTAAAGCAAATTTCACACTCCTCAAAACCAAGGTGGAATCCTTCAAAGCCCCCGGGCCTGTGGAAAATACGGCCCAGACTGCAGAATCCTTTATGAACACATTCTATGAACACCTTCAGGAATGCATGGATCATGCAATCCCAAATAAAACCAAGACCCAATCCTCCAGAGTTAGGCTTCCTGTCTGGTGGACCCCAGCCATAAACAAACTATACAATAGAAGGAGGAAGCTACTACATGATGGAGCAAAATCCCAAAAAGGGAAGGCATCTCTGATCAGTATTAGCAAAAAACTACGGGCACTCATAAAATCGTCTAAGGCCAGCTTTGAGAGAAAAATTGCACAGGACACTAAGGATAATCACAAGGCTTTCTTTAGTTATGTTAGGAACCTGGGTGGGAATTCCCAGATATGCTCAGAATTAGTCCAAAATGACAAAAAATACACCAAACCCACAGACATTGCCAACATCCTAGCTGACAGGTTCAGCGCAAACTTCTCCCCCCCTTCCCCACCAAAAGGGCAAATATCTATCCCAGCAGAGTGCTGCCCCCCTGACATCTCAGATGCTCAGGTAAGAGCCGCCCTCTCCAAAGCAAAAAACACAGCATCAATGGGACCAGACGGTGTCCAGGGCAGTGTCCTACATGAACCCCAAGAAGAACTAAACCCAAACATAAAACTACTGTTCAATCTCAGCCTTACTACAGCATATGTACCCAAAGAGTGGCGTACAGCAGCAGTGGTCCCTCTCCACAAAGGTGGTGCCTCAACGGATCCTGGAAACTATCGCCCCATAAGCTTGACTAGCTTGGTCTGCAAAGCTATGGATAGGATCATCATGGACCTCATAAATAAAAATATTGGGGACCTACAGACACTGGATCCTACCCAGTTCGGCTTTGTTAAGGGCAGATCCTGCCTCTTAAACCTGGTTGATTTCTTTGAAACAGTCACCAAGGCCATTGACGAGGGGAAGGTGGTACACACAGCCTACCTGGACCTTGCAAAAGCCTTCGATACAATACCCCACTCGGGCATTATAGATAAGCTCAACAGCTTAAATATAAACTCCTATGTCACTAGATGGGTTGCAAACTGGCTCAAGGACAGAACCCACATGGTTAGAATTGCTGGAGCCATGTCAGATTCTAAACCAGTTACAAGTGGCGTCCCACAAGACTCAGTCCTGGGACCTCTCTTGTTTGGTATATATTTCTCTGAGGTACAGGCTAACACGGAAGGACTGTGGCTGACCAAGTTCGCAGATGACTGCAAACTGGGCGCCATAATAGACTCTCCAGCTGACCCAAGCATCCTACAAAAGGGCCTCATAGAAACAGACAACTGGTGCCAGAGCCATGGACTCAAGCTAAATGCCAAAAAGTGCATAGTCATCACCTTTGGCAAAAACAAAGTGCCCACAAAATACCACATAGGTGGTAATCCATTAAGTATGGAAGAAGTAATTAGGGACCTGGGGACCCAAGTTGATAGCAATCTCTCATTTGACAACCACGTGGCCAAAGTGGTTAGAAAAACATTTTATATAGCCCACCTAATCATGAAGGGATTCACATCTAGATCAGCGGAGGTCAGCGTGCCTCTTTACTCATCCCTCATCAGGCCCATAATTGAGTACAATGCCCCTTTTGGGATGTACCTTACCAGACACCTGCAGCAACTGGAAAGACCTCAAAAGTACCTCACCAAGAGGATCAAAGGGCTCAAACAGATGCCATATGCTGCCCGGTTAAAGAAACTCCAGCTCTACTCAGTGGCATACCGCCTGCTCAGAGGCGATCTGTGCCTGACGTATAAAGCCATGTCCAGCCTGGAATTAATGGACATGCTGCACCTCAGAAAATCCAAATCCCATCGAGCTACGCGCTCGAGAGACTTGAACCTCAGCACTGAAATAAACAGGACATGCTGGAGGGACAGATTCATAACCCGGAGGCTCCCTTCACTCTGGAATAAAATCCCAGTCCAGGTTAGGCAGAGTCCCTCACTGACTCTCTTCAAGAGGAATCTTGATGAGTGGATGGGAGATAGGTTTACCCCGGGTATCACTTCTGTGTCACTGTTATACAGAGGCACAGTATACTAACCTCGAAAAAGGGAATAGCAAAATCCATTTAAAATGGGTGGTGAAAGCCAAACACACTCTGGCTAGGCTTATAAATGCCCTAGGGCAGATAGCCTAGTATGAACCTATAAACCTATGAACTGATTAGCCTTGCTTTTTGGATATTATTTTATATCATTTAAAATTTGTAAGAAGTACTGTCCTGTTTTGCCCTTTTCTGCTACCCATATGGCTAAAGACTCTCTGTTTACATCTTTATTTGGATCACCTTTTCTCTTAAAGCCTTTATCATTGCCATTGTAATTTTACTGTCTTTGGGGAAGGGAGCTTTGTTCTCCCTTCTGCAGTATCATCACATCCATCACTAGGAGGTTCACTTTTTGGCCTACCCCATTACTCCCCACTCCCAAGGTTCTTATGGTAGTATCCCAGGTGTGGGAGTACAAGGAGGACATGCAGCAGTTTGCCCAATGTGGTTCTACAGTAAATCAATCTGCCATCTGCCACATAACGTCAAAACAGAAAGTAATGAAAATATGACTAACAAAATTACAAAAATAAACATTTGTGTATGGTGGACCTCCTTGCACTGCCAAATTTGCTAACTTAGTTCTTTCAGGCTAATGGGTAAAGAGAAAGTTCATTATCTACACAGTTCCTCTCACTAATTGTATAGCTTGTTCTTCAATTTATTTGGGAGTCAATTAAAAATAATCAATTATTCCCAACTTGATGCCACACAGTACAATCAAACAGAGATTTCCTATTGTATACTTCTTTGATTTTAAGCATATGACATCAAGAATATTTACCTTATTTGCTATGTACAGACACTCTGTTCAAGTCCACTTCTAATAACTCCCCTGCCCTTTTTTCCTCTTTCTGAACTGTTAAGAGTGGTATTTTCCATTCCATCCATTGTGGATTAAGTCTCCTAAAACCATTTTCTTTCTCCCTGATTTCTTACCCTCATCTACCCTTCTTAGCTCCTTCTTGTCTAACTACTAGCACAGCTAACTACCAGGTTTACCTGTCAGTCCACCTTTGGTCATAGCATATTATTTTTTTTAAGCCTAGTCCTAACTTTCTCTGTTCCTTCAATTACCTGTTCTCTAGCCAATCCCTTACATTCACTGCTATCACCACCCTATTTGTTTCTTCTTTATACCTTGAACCCAAAGGATCTCCATGTCTCACCCCTTATAGAGTTTTTGGGCATGTTCCTATTACCTCTGGTATGTATAAACCCCTTCCAGGATTGCTGTTTGTGATTCCTCAATCAGTCGTCAGGATCTTGCCAATATAACATCATCCTCTATTCTTTTCCTATTTCATCAGTCCATTCCTTTCTCCTGTTTACTTACTCACTCCCTTTGTTTCCCTCATCATCTGCTATTTCTACCCTTCTTGTTTATGTCTGTCTTTCACTGTTACATACCCAAATTTCTATTTAAAAGATTCAAAGCCCTTAGATATTCCTCCATAATTTCCTTCAGCATGTACATTCCCTCAAAACAACCTACTTCTTGTGAGAAGCTTTCCAATGTTTCTCATTCCCATACAGTCAATATTTCCCACAACATTAGTTTGCTAGCCATTTGCTATACTGCTCACTTCTGCTATTATATTCTTCATTCATCCCTGGTACCAGCAGAACTATCAACAGGTATGCTGGCTTGGCCTTTTACTTGCAGCTCTCTTCTGGTTCCATGGTTTTTCTGTTGCTGTTCCTGTGTACCTATAGCTAAGTAATTTGATTCCTGCATCCAGAATAATATAGTAGGTGCCCCTTTTCTTCACTACCCATTTTGTACTTGTGGTAAACTGAGGGGCTGCCAACCCAGCTAGATATAATTTTGTAAAGGTGTTTGCCTTACAAACACAAGGTGCAAGGCTTGAGTCTCACAAGGGATAATTGTCTAGACTTACAATGGCTCGCAAGGGAAATTAGCCTAGTACTATCCTATGAACCTATAAATAATTCTATGTCATTGTAAATATTCATATGATCCACACGCTTGTTTGACAAATGTAAGAAAAATGTGTTATGTGCTGAACTTCAAAAATGTAACTACAGTGCACCCTGCTGGAAGAAAGCTGATAAGTAAAGAATTTTATAACTGTGTGTGACCCCAAGCTTGGAGACAGGAAGTCTGCAGCTGGAAGTTCTTCTATTGTCCTAAGACAGAGATAATTACTAGGTTTCACTTGTAAAGTGTCTTTTATTGCTGTGGCCTCGTGGCAGGTGCAGATTACAAAGAAATGTTAAATTTTAAGTTCTGTGAGCCTGAGAAACTTAAGCAGAAGTGTCAAGAATGATGTAATCTGAAATGGCTCAGCAGTAATATGTATGATCACTTTAAGAGCTATCTCAGAAAGTAACCATTTTGTATTTGTGTCTGAACCTGAACACATCAGCTTACCAGCACTTTGCTTTGCTCTGTAAGTAAGATATTTAGAACAGTGATTTATCTTAGAGATAGAAATAGTAAGATTAGTCTAACTGTTTTCTATATTTATGTGCGACTATCCTACAATGTTTAAGTATTTCCTGTGAGTTCTAAACTCTCTTATTTCATTGTGTTGAGTTAATAAGTATTGTTTTGTGTTTTTATTATTAAACTTTTTTAAAACGTTCAACTGTGGCTGTTTTGTGTAGAGATAATTTAAGCTCTTAGCGTACTTGCATGTATTTGGTGATACTGTATAAGCCACTCCTAAATAGCCTTCAAGTCTCAGTCACACGTACCAATTGGATAATAATAACATTGCACAGTAGAATTGGACACCCTTTGATAAGGGCCTTTATAGTAGCTGATAGTAGTGGTTGGTGACTGTTGGTACTACTGTATAGTCTGGGCAGAAGGGGGCATAGCTGGTGAACCTGTGCCAGCCTTCCCCAGGAGTGTCTGTGAGTTTGTATATAACTCAGATCTCAAAATGTGTGTATGTCAGCTACTTAGGCAGGGACATGAAGCACTGGTTGGACAGAGAGGGTGCTGGACATTTTGGCTTGACCACTCAGCTGAGATCTGAACCCTGTAGCTGTGCCACTGGGGAGTCTTATTGGGGATCTGGAGAGAAAGGGAAAAACCAGCCCCAGACTGTCCGTGATCTCTGTGTACTTTTAAGGGAAATTGTACTTTTACTGTGTGTGTACTTGTAATCCTCCCAATGTGGACGCCCCTCACTGATGCTAGTGGTGAAGACTGAGGCTCCTTGATTACTGGGATACTGCACAGGCATCAAAGTAATTTCAAGTATGAGTGCTAGAAAGATATCAGTTTTCTTCTTCTTCACCTTCTTCTTCTTCTTTCACTTTCTTTATCCCTACTATCTGCTGACTGTCAGCATCCTCCCAGTAAGTTGGCTAATTCATTCCCTGTCAGAGGCTGACTAGTGGTCATTCAGATAGCCAGGCACCCAGTATTACTGCTGCACAGGTTAAAACAGCGCTGTCCAAGGCCAAGAATACAGATTATGTGGGACCTGACAATATCCCTGGCTGTGTTCTACATGAACTACAGAGTAAACTGGCACCTCACCTGTGTGCTCTGCTCAATCACAGCCTCACCTCAGGCTTTGTCCCTACCAAATGGCACCCTTCTACAGTAATCCTTGTCCACAAAGGAGGAGCGACTACAGACCCTGGGGAACTATAGCCCCATTAGCCTGATGAGTCTGATATGCAAAGCTATGGAATGCATCATCATGGACCTAATAAACAAGGATATAGGGACTCTCCAAATTCTGGATCCCACACAGTTTGGTTTTATGAAGGGTAGATCATGCCTGCTCAAGTCAGTTACTGGAGCTGTAGATGAAGGCAAGATGTTTCATACAGCCTGCCTTGATCTGGCCAAGGCCTTTGATACCATTCCCCACTCGGGAATCATAGAAAAACTCACTAAACTAGGCATCAACCCCTATATCACTAGGTGGGTTGCAAACTGGCTCACAGATAAGAACCCACAGTGTGAAAGTAGCTGACTCCAAGTCAGACTGCTGACCAGTCACGAGTGGAATCCCACAGGGTCCGGTCCTGGGTCCTCTCCTGTTTGGTATCTACTCTTCTGAAGTCCAGGCCAACACGAAGGGACTCTGGCTGACCAAATTCGCCAACGATTGCAAGTTGGGAGCTATTATTAACTCCCCAAGTGATGTTGACATCCTACAGAATGGCCTCACTGAGACCAACGACTGGTGTCAGAACCATAGCCTTAAGCTCAATGCCAAAAAATGTGTCGTCATCCCCTTTGGGAAAAATCTGGTTCCCTTGAATTACCACATCAATGGTAGTCCACTGAACACAGAAGGGGTTCATAGGTTAGTACTAAGCTAACTGCCCTTGCAAGCCATTATAAGCCTAGCCGGTTATCCCTTGTGAGACTCAAACCATGCACCTTGTGTTTGTGAGGCAAACACTTTAACCATTAGGCCACCCTCCCAACCGATCTGAGAACACAGGTTGACAGCAACCTCTCTTGACCACCACATTGCCACTGTGGTGAGAAAGTCCTTCTGTGTGGTACATCTCATTACTAAGGGTTTTGTATCCAGGAAGAAAAAGGTCATTGTCTTCCTCTACTCTTCCCTCATTAGGCCAATCATCAAGTACAATACTCCATTTGGCATGTACCTCAATATACACCTGCAACAACTGGAGAAGCCACAAAAGTACCTCACAAAGAGGCTTCTAGGCCTTAAACACTTGTCCTGTATGGACAGACTCAAAAAACTCTAACTATTCTCTGTCGCATATTGCCAACTTAAAGGCGATCTCTGCTTGACCTACAAAGCCATGTCTGACCCAGCTCTGTTAGAAATGCTAATCCTGTGAAATCCCAATCCCTCCACACCTCATGCTCCAGAGACCTCAACCTCATTACCACAATCAACAGAACAAGCTGGAGGGACAGATTCATAACCCAGAGACTTGCCCATGCTATGGAATAGACTTCCCATACATGTCAAACATAGCACCACACTGGCCCTCTTCAAGAGAAGTCCTAATGAGTGGATGGGAAATAGAAAATTCACCCCGAGGATCACTCCAGTGGCTCTATTCGACAGAGGCACTCGTTACTAAGGTCTGGTGCCACGATACTAGGGTAATCCTACAGGCTAGGCTTGCAAAGGCTCCAGGGCCATTAGCCTAGTACACACCTATGAACCTATGATAGTGAATGAGATGGTTTGATATTTTGTCCCCCACATGCACTTAGCAAAGTGCCTCAGAGGAATATGTAATGGGCTGACAATAGAAAATGGCCTATCAGTTTTGCAAGGGCCATTCCATCCAAACAGCTCCGCCCCTTCCCTCAGATTATAAGCAATGTTTTTTCCTGTGCCCACCAATGAAATTGCATCTTCCAATATACCCAGGAGTGAACAGCCCTCCACACCCCTTTGGAGGTGTGTGTGCCACATCCCTTCACTCCTCCCCCTATCTGCTGGATGTTTTCAGTGCCAGAGCTACTAATCAAATCCTGCATGCCTGGGTTGTAGAAATCCATCCTTCTGCACCACTGATCGAGGCCAATATAATTTTTATAGCCTCACTAAAATTGCCTACTAGTTGGAAGTCCTCTGTTACGTGCACACCATTAACCACATCCTCTCTTTTCTATACTTCAGCTGCCTGGTAAATTATATTTTTGCTGTGCATCATTGTGTACCTTCTGTTAAAATATCTTTCATTGCTTTACTTGCTTTACCATCTATTACTACCTCATTGTTCCTAATAATTTCTTTCCCCTCATTTTCATCTCGTATAGAGTTTTTCTCCTTTCTCTACTAATTACACCCATCGTCTTTTCCACTATTGATGTATCTCTTCCTCATTTACGCCCACTGACTTATTGTCCCTCAGTTCAAGCTCTCTTGAGTCCCCAACTGCCATTTTCAAACATCTCAAACCTCAGACAGATCTCACACCCGTAGCTTCCTTAGTCATATAACTTGCCTAAAGCCTATACACCTTTCTCTTTCCCTTTCCTTTTCCTGAACTCCCTTTCTCCATTACATGACTGTCCTAAGGTTAGTTCTTTCCAAGATACGCTTTCTGGCCCACTGTTCTTTCTGCTGTCCATCTTACTTCTTGATCTCTGTTTTATCTGCATTCATTACTGTCTTGGTTGTTTCTTGTGCTTTTTCCTACTTTTAAAAGCAATTGGCTGCCCTTCCGTTGTATTGCTTGTTTTCCCCTTGCTTTTTCAAACATGGTTTCACCTGACTACTTTAGCCTTCATGGGTTTCAGTGGCCATTTTATTCCTATGTCATATTCATAGGTACCTTTAATTTCATGTTATGAATATTACTTTCTTGATGTTTTATTGCAATTATGATTGATCAACTGAGGTTGAATAGCATTTCTTCCTGTTATGCAAATATATGATTTTTTGTTTTTGCATTACTGTAGCTATTATAATTTTACATACAGTAATATATTAAGTTATTTACCCTTGTGTAGAAATAAGCAATTAACCTATTATAATAGGTTATCTGTCTGCATGGCATGTGATATAGCTTGAGTAGTGGCTCAGCTATGAGATGACCTTTCAGGAGAGACCTGAAATATTGTCCACCCACTGTCTGTTAACCATTGAGATCTCTGATATTCATTGGTTCCACACAGCCAAGTGAGAGAGTCAGTCATGAAAACTATCATTCAAGCAATCATTATAAATTTATCCTTTCTTAGCCCTACCATCTCCTGTGCATGCCTCCAGCTTCTAAGGGCTGGCATGCAATAGGTCTTGCAAATGACATGCACACCTCAGCATGCTATGAATTTATAGCTCCATCCCTTGTAGGCAGCTTCTCCATGTCATTCCCTGTTTTCTACTGGGAAATCTACCCTGGAATGTGCTCTCAGGTACAGACACTCTCCATTCCAACCTCCTCAAGAAGGAGTGAGCTGGCTTTGCCTTATCATTCCTCTCTTTCCTAAAAATGGCTAGCAAGCACTACTCAAACTGTGGTCACCTGGTTTGCCATCAGGACTTTATCCTTCTGAACCAAATGAACTGACCATAGACTGGAAGTAATTCATAGATTCATAGATTCATACTAAGCTGTCTGCCCTTACGAGCCATTTTAAGCTTAGCCAATTATCCCTTGTGAGCCTCAAACCCTGCACCTTGTGCTTGTAAGGCAAACACCTTAACCATTAGGCCACCCAGCCTTGTTGTTAGCTGAAATAACTAGATCATATCTCTTTACATTGACATTTTTACATGTCCTGTTCCCATTGGAAGTTGGTATGGGATTCCCAGCTATGGCTACAGTGCAGATTCTGGTGAAAGCCTGGGGAACTGCTGAAGGGACTTGTATGCATGGAGGTAGCAGAGCCCATATATATGGGTTATAGGTCTGTAAGAAATCATTTGCTGACCTGTGGCTGGACCATTTGCTTTCTTGTCCTTGTTGTTAGCTGAAATAACTAGATCATATCTCTTTACATACTCTGTAACAAAGTTGAGAACCTCACCTGTAAGTGTTGCTTCAAATGGAAATGAATGGGTAATGGGCCATGGAGAGCCTGGCAGGTAGTGGTCATCTGGTATTGAGGAGAATTAAAACTGCTGGATAATATACTTCTTATCTGTATTGTCATAGAATTATGTTCTGAATTAATTATCTAGACCACTGGTGTGTATATCAGTTTATTTTAGATGTTTTATATGGTATCTAACTTCACTTTATTTTTTTACTCGTTCCCTGTCTTTGAGAGTGTGATGTAAGCCACTAGGTGTGAGCTAAAACTTTTGTATCATAGTACCAGAGATTAACTTTCTTCTTTATACATTAATTTTTACCCATTTTAGTTGTGCAGTGTTGTGCATTAGTGTAATTTACAGGCACAAACTAATGCTACACTGTTTATTGTATGTATTATTGTTAGAGTTCTTCATTAGTCTGAAATGTGTAAAATGCTTCTAGAAATAGAGGAAAATTATTAACAGTTTAATTCTTGTTTGCAAAGTAAAGTTAACATCTTGTGGACAGATTATGAAATATTTATGCATAATTCATGTGTTTCCATGTTTGTGGCAAGTATTTTCTCCATTTACAAAGCCATGTATTTAATGTGCTTTACCCTTTTCTGATACCTAGGAAAAGACTGATATTAAGCTTTACAATTCTGAAGTTACAGCAAATCATAGTAATGCACTTTCATAAATATTGGTATCCTGTTTAATTAATAATTTCCTGTACATCTTTTCTTATTTGATGCCTGCATTATACTGCAGTGTTTACTAAACATCTCTAACAGTGAATATAATAGTCTTGGTTGAATATATTTTTCTGTTTCTTGATGGGAATTATAAATTACCATTTAGACAAAGCAATTACAATGTCTTAGTCTATAATATATCAGTTTAAAAAGGAATAAAAGTGTTCATAATCCTGTTTAACTATTATTTTACTAAGCTAGGGAGAGAGAGCCATCCATCCTCCCTCCAACCTTTTTCCCATTTTTGCACATGGGATCAGAGTGTCACTTCAACAGTGGCAATCATCTTGAGCCAAGGTTTACACCACCGGGTGGCTAGCCCTGCCATGGTAGTTCATCCGTGCCACTCAATCGCGCACACACACTCGCACTTACGGGCAATTTATAGTGTCCAGTCCACCTAGTGCATGTCTTTGGAATGTACGAGGAAACCAGAACACCTGGAGAAAACCCATGCGACCACAGGGAGGACATGCAGACTCCACACAGAAGGCACCCCAGCTGAGAATCGAAGTGGAGAACCTCTTGCTGTAAGGCAACAATGCTAACTGATGCATCACTGTTAAAATAAGTGCATTAATACCAGCACAGTCAGTATTACTCAAGGACCTAATCTCTTAGCAACTAGTATAATTTTCCACTTATCATAAAAGTAACGTGTAAGTAGGAGAATATGTACATTATTGGGCCCAGGGTCATTCATGCTGGTTAGTAGATGAACAATAGTGAGAACATAATTTTCATTAGCTTACAGTGTTCTACAAGACATATATTTGTGTCCGCAGACAAACTGCCTCAGTGTTTGTGTTAAATGCAGTAATTCTGAATTCAGTTTATCACTCAGCACCACAAAAGATGGCCAGCACTGAGTGGGCCAAAGCCTAATAAATTGCAACATAACCTGATGATATTACATTTACAAGTTTAAAAATTATTCAGACTCTGTGTTTTAACTTCTATACTTTTTCTCTCTGATTTTTACAGGTGGAGTCAAAGAATGTATGCATCTGTGTGTGTGTGTGTGTGTGTGTGTGTGTGTTGCTGTAGCATAGACCAGATTCAGGCCTGCTGAATCTAGCTTTGTATAACCTGAGCACTGATCCAGGCCATCTTTTTTTGGAGAAAGTTCCCCTGCACCCTAGTGGCAGGAGTGTCCAGTTAGAACTTGTCTGATTGCTCAGTTAGGAGCTTTTTTCTGGTTAATTGGGTAACTTGTTTAAATCAGTTTGTTAATTTTCTATTTTTTATATCTATATATATATATATATATATATATATATATATATATATATATATATATATATATATATATATATAAATTGCACTTTATTTGTCTGCTTTTACTGTATTTGTGTTTCTTCCTACTTTATTACTAGGGGCATTGACTGCAACTCTGATCTGAGATAAATAACAATAAGTATCCTTTTCTGTGCATTTAAATTGTTTTTTTGATTGTATCTACTTTATTTTCTGAAGCAAAACAAAAAAATATACTTGTTCCCCACCTTTCTAAGCTAGTATAGTCCAGTTTTCAGGTTAGTGCTGAATTCAGGGCTGTGTTACAAATCTCTGCGTTTGCCCATACCTTACTTGGATAGAATGAAGTTTCTCTGTTCACCTGTGAGAAAGGGGAGCTTTGAGCAGCCTATTTGTCCCTGGAGGAGAGGTTTCAGCCCAGAAATTAGTAGTTTATTGGCCATTTAGGGCTAATTTCTGTCTCTTTCATTTCCCTGCTATAAAAACTGCATTTGCCCGGTTTTGCGTGCTGGGCAGCACCGGTTAGCTAGGGTATAACTATTCCCGGCTCCACAAAGTGTCCTCTTCAAATTTTCCCTTGGAACTAGACAAACTTTCAACTTAAGCACTCAAGCCATTCATTTCTCAGTCCGGTACTTGCTCAAAACTCATAGCAAGCACTTATAAATCCTAGCACTAGACCCCCCATACTGTACAGAAGGATGAGGCTCTCTATTCGACCTTACCAGCCATTCAGTAAAACAGTTCACTGTACCTACCCAGGCATGTCCAAAGGGCAGTTTCAGGTGTACTCTCCAGTTCAACTGGTGAATCTGTGCATTTTGAGGCAATGTTACAATACTAATCACTAATACATGCAAGACATGCAATTATACAGCCAAACTGGAGGCTAAGCTCTCTCAATCCAAGACTGGATCAGACAGTCAAGAGGCGAAGGGAAATACTTACATAACACCACCAGTCTCACATAGACCCATCAAACCAGCACCGGCAAAAAATACACTCAAATGCACAAAAACATACTCAGAGGCTCTAAATAAAAATTTGCAAAACAACAGAGACCTCCAAAGCAGACATTCAAGTAACCTCCACCCCCAAACACAAACCATGAAACACATACTTCACAAAACCAGTGTGCCACGCAATCACAGCCCTTAAGGCAAAATAACATACCCAACATACTAGTAATAGGTGACTCTATAGTCAGGCACACTGACATCCCACTCACTAGGCTGAATAAGGAGAAGGTTACTGTTAGCTGCCTGTCGGGTGCTAGGATCCACCACATAACACAAGCACTCCGGTCATTCCAGGAGAAGTACAAATACGACTCTGTCATTGTCCATGTTGATGTGAATGACCTGAGCCGTGCCTCCCTGGACTACATGAAAAGAGACATGGAAGAGCTCTCTGATCATGTAGCCCAGGCTGGTATTACCCTGATTCTGTGTAGCATCCTGCCCTCACCAAGAATGATACCACAGTATAAAGAAAAAATTATCAATTTCAACAACTGGCTAAGTTTCTGGTGTCATTCAAAGAGGATCCAGTGTCTGTCTGCCTGGGATGACATGCTCGACAAGCCACGCTGCTTCGCTAGAGACGGCTTGCACCTGTCACCCTTAGGCTTTTGAATACTGGCCAAGGCTCTTGCCTCCCCCATAGTGCCTTTTTTTAGGCAAGGCTCAAAAGACAAACCCACCACCGTAAATAGCACAAGTAACAAAAAATTGAAGGTAATGCTACTCAATGCCAGAAGTCTAAACCTCAAAATGCATGCACTCGAGGCACTGCTCAGTATGGAGAAAATCGATATATGTACAGTAACAGAAACCTGGTTTTAGGCTCCAGAGAGCACCCCAGCACTACCAGGCTACAACTCATACCATACATTTCACCACAGAACCCGGACCAAAATACAAAAGGCAGGAGCATATCCATATTCATCAAGGATACCCACACCTCCAGGATAGTGGCACAGCACAATGCTTCAGAGATCATCCATGTGCAACTAACAATGGGCAGAACTGCAATTCAAATTGTAGCTTGCTACAGATCATCCACCATGTCCCAGGACCCCCATTCCATGTTTCTGGAAACACTGGGAAACATAAAGGTCCTATCAAACACCCTAATATTGGGCGATTTCAATTACCCAAACATTAACTGGGAGAACTACTCCAGTACTAACTCCTTTGCCCAACATTTCCTAGAATTTATAAACTCAAATGCCCTGGATCAACTGGTCAACACTCCCACCAGAGGTGACAACATATTGGACCTGGTCATCACCAACATAGGCGACCGGTGTTCCACACTGAAGGTCAACCCCTTGCTGGTTAGATCTGACCATAAACAAATCACTTTGGATATCCACATTCCACCCCCACCCCCGGACAAGGACACCACCATGAAACACTTTTCAAAAGCAAACTTCACGTTACTTAAGACTGAGATGGAAAGTTTCAGAGCCCCCATGCTAAAGGATAATGCTGTCCAAGCTGCAAAATCCTTTACTAATGCATTCTGCGGGCACCTACAAGAATGCATGGATCGTGTTATCCCAAGCAAAACCAAGACTCACTCCTCCAAAAAAAGGAAATCAGTCTGGTGGACCCCTGCCATAAAAAAATATACAATAGAAGGAGGAAACTAGTACAGAAAAGAGTAAACTCCCAAGAAGGGAAGGCATCCCTGATCAGTATCAGCAAGAAACTATGATCCCTTATAAAATCATCCAAGGCGAGCTTCGAAAGAAAAATTGCCAAGGACTCCAAAGATAACCACAAGGCATTCTTTAGCTAGGTCAAGAATCTAAGTGGCAATGCTCAGATCTGCTTGGAGTTAGTACAGAATGGCACAAATTACACTGAACTGACCAATATCACCAGCATCCTGGCAGACGGGTTCAGTGTAAACTTCACCCCCTCTCACTCCCAAAAGGGCCCATAACCATACCAGAAGAATGTAGTGCTCCTGAAATCACAGACACTCATGTTAAAACAGCCCTCTCCAAAGCCAAAAACACAGCATCAATGGGACCGGACAGTGTCCCAGGCTGCATCCTACACGAGCTCAAAGACGAACTAACCCCTCACCTAAACACTCTATTCAAACCCAGCCTCTCCACAGGCTGCATACCCATAGAGTGACGCACAGCAATGGTTATTCCACTCCACAAAGGTGGAGCCACAACATACCTTGGGAACTATTGCCCTATAAGCCTGACTAGCTTGGTCTGCAAAGCTATGGAGTGCATCATCATGGTACTCCTTAACAGAGACATTGGGAACCTCCAAACACTGGACCCTACCCAGTTCAGCTTTGTTAAGGGCAGATCATGCCTCCTAAACCTGGTGGACTTCTTTGAGACAGTTACCAAGGCTATAGACAAGGGAAAGGTGGTACACACAGCATACCTAGACCTAGCAAAGGCCTTCAACACTATTCCCCATTCTGGTATTATAGACAAGCTCACCAGCCTGAACATAAATGCATACATCACAAGATGGGTTGCCAACTGGCTCATGGACAGAACCCACATGGTGAGAGCTGTGGGAGCTAGGTCCGACTCTAAATTGGTTACAAGTGGCATTCCCCAGGGCTCAGTCCTGGGACCCCTTCTGTTCGGCATATACTTCTCAGAGGTACAGGCAAGCACAGGAGGACTATGGCTGACCAAGTTCGCAGACGACTGCAAACTAGGGGCTATAATTGACTCTCTGGCTGACACAGACATCCTCCAAAAGGGTCTCTCTGAGACGGATACCTGGTGTCAAAATCATGGCCTCAAGCTAAATGCCAAAAAGTGCATAGTCATCCCCTTTGGAAAAAACAAAGTACTCACAAACTACCACATAGGTGGTAGTCCCCTAAATACGGAAGATGTCATAAGGGATCTGGGGACCCAAGTAGATAGTAATTTGTCCTTTGATAATCATATTGCCAAAGTGGTTAGAAAATCCCACTATGTGGCCCACCTAATCATAAAATGGTTCACATCCAGATCAAAAGAGGTCATTGTGCCCCCTCATCACTCATCAGACCCATCATAAAGTACAATGCCCCATTTGGGATGTATCTTACAAGACACCTGCAACAGCTGAAAACACCACAGAAGTACCTCACCAAAAGGATCACTGGCCTCAAACAGATGCCCTATGCAGCTCGACTGAAGAAACTCCAGCTATACTCAGTTGCATACCGCCTACTCAGAGGTGATCTCTGCCTGACATACAAGGCCATGTCCAACCCAGAATTGATGGACATGCTCCACCTAAAGAAAATCATATCCCCTCGAGCCACATGCTCTAGGGATCTAAACATCACCACAACAATAAATAGGACGTGCTGGAGGGATAGATTCCTGTCCCAGAGACTTCCCATGCTTTGGAACAAGATCCCAATCTACATTAGGCAGAGCTCCTCGCTAACACTCTTCAAGAGAAACCTTGACGAGTGGATGGGAAACAGAAAGTTTACCTCGGGGATCACTTCAGTGGCTCTGCTGGACAGAGGCACAGGGAACTAATCTAAGGGGGAGGTAAAAGCCAACACATTCTGGCTAGGCTTATAAATGCCTTCATGCAGATAGCCTAGTACCTACCTATGAACCTATGAGAGAGAGAGAGATTAGTACACCGATAATATAAAGAAGCAGAAAGTTAGCACAACAGGTTCTATAGCAACTGAAACCGTAAAACACACAAAGTTGCACAGCATAGTAACGACATTTTGCTGTTTTTGCAATTTACAGAAATATAAATGAGCAAGTAAAATGTTTCCTTTCTGAGGCATTGGGCTTTCAAGCCCAGAATCCTAAAGCTGTACTGTCATGCAGTGAGAGTTCTTGCAGATCCTAATCCAGCTGATGGGCAAATATGTAGGAACCTGTGTGGCTGTAACAAAGCAATGTGGTTAATTCATTTATATCTTTCATAATTCTAAGTAGGAAAAATGTATACCACATCACCATTTATTTCAGGAGGTTGACAGATAAATCTGCATGACAGAAATTTGAGTCATTTAATATCAACATTCACAAGAGTGATTAGGAGAGAGTAAGATAAAATTCACACAGTAAATTTTGAAAGTTGCTGCAGCATATTTAATGTTTTTGCCGGGGGGTGTGTGTTTGTGGCCTTCATCAGGTGTGTTCTATAAAAATATATTTAAACATTTCCTAAATGTTAATCCATAGTAGCTCACGTGACCTCTACTGTGGAAACAATTGTGGCAGTTTCCCACAAATGGGTAAGTGAACCTTACAATCTAGAAATCCATGTAATAGACAGCTTAATATAAGGAGGTTATACAATAATGTGTTTATCTCTTACTGTGAGGAAAAACAAAAACGAGAATAAGTAAGACTATGTTTTTAATATCCATGCAAACAATAAATGCATCACATAAGCCCTAGAAAAGGGCATAGGTATACACAGTTATTGGGAAATGTTCTTACAAATGTATTTAAGACGTAATATTTTATACAAATAACACCATAAATAAAATATCATGAGCTATTGTAGGTATATTATACAATATTTAAAATGGTTTATGAAAGGAAGAGTTTTATATGTGTAACTAAAACCTGAACAGAAGAAAATAAGCAATATATTGACTCTGACCAAAAATACAGCTTGCCTGTAGTCAGGTGCAACTGCTTCTATTCCTCAGGCTCTTATGGCGATGCCTTTACGCCATAATATTTCCTTCTGTTGGTGTCTAAATCTAACCCACTTTTGAATACCTACGGAGCATTTCAATGTACTTTTTACTGACACTTGATTTCTGTATAAAACATGTTTCAGAGTTTTCCTCCTGAATCTGACAACATAACCCCTGACACACACACACACACACACACACACACACACACACACACACACTAGAACTATCACCTGCATCAAAGAAACTGAGACTGTTGTCTACGGGTGGCATGACGCTTCAGTCACTTATGGTTTCTGCCTTATATCAAAAGGGTGTACGGTTCAGCCCTGACCTTCTGCATAAGTCTGTGCTGACCTCTAGTATTCTCATGGGGTTTTCTCCATGTACTCTTTTTCCTGACATGCCAAAAATGTAATTAATTGGTTCTAAATTTCCATAAAAGTTGCATTTACCTTTGCATAGGGTGTCAGAGCTATAGCAAAATTATAAACTTAATGGATTAGCTCAATTGGATAGGTGAAGAGTAAAGTGTTCATGGGATCAGAGCATTATAGGAACTACAAGGCACCTCAGCTTCAATGTCATTTCCTCTTTGAGAATACCCATCCTTGGGCCTTGGCCAGTCCTACCAGGGGTAAATTTTTGAATACCCTTTTGGTTGTCCAGTTCATTTTTAAAGGCAGACAGTATGTAACGCTGCTTAACTTGGAGAGGAAGTTATGTCATGCAGTGCCCATCCCTTCTCTGGAAAAATCTATCCTTCCTCTTAGCCTTATTTATTGGAGTAGATTTAGATCTCTGGCCTAGTGTTAGCTAGACTCTTTGATTTATTGAAGTATACTTAATGCTAACCCCAAAGACTTAAACATACTAACACTGAACCTTAAAAGTATATGTAATAAAATAACCCCACTGCATGCCTGGATGGATCAAAATAAACCTGACATACTAGCCCTTACTGAAACATGGCCACACCCCAGTGTGAAAGACTCTGAAATAATGCCTCCAAACTTCACATTAATCAGACGAGATAGTCCTAAAAAGAAAGGGGGAGGGATAGCCCTTCTATATCCCTCCGAACTCAGTATCATAACCTACACCAGTAATGTACCCATATTTTCTAATGCTGAGGTACTAATCTCTGTTTTGAACCTCAACACAACAAGAAGAATTGCATAATAGTAATATATATCCCACCAGGTCACAATATACCAGTTTGGAAGATATATAATCCTGGACACCCCAAAAAATAAATCACAAAACAATAACCTTAGGAGACGTAAATACAGATTACCAGACCATTGCTTCCAACTCCCCTATAAATACTATCAATCTGTATGCTTTTTCACAGCTTATCAATAGTCCAACAAGATACAGCAAAGATCTTACCCACCACTCCACACTAGACTGGATCCTAGTATCCCACCACACCAATTATTCCTCTTCTGGTACACTTGTCTATTTCCCCGAGTGATCATCTGCCAGTTTATGCCCGTAGAACAAACTGCCAACAACTAAGAGTACATACTGTAAAATTGGTTAGAAATTTAACTAATTTTTGTGAGCATAACTTCAGCAATCTCTTACATGAAATAGACCTCGCACCCCTTAAAATACTACCCCTTAATGATGCTGTATTATACTTTAATTACATCTTCACATACTTAATACCCTAGCCCTCATTCGTATAAAAAGAATCAAAAAGAACTCGGCCCCATGGGTCTGTACGGAGTGTAAATACCTGATGAAGCAAAGGGATCTAGCCTGGAAAACTTTGAAACTAAACAAAATCAAACAAAATCATGTCATCTTCAAAACACTATGCAACAAAGTGACAAAATTATTCAACAAAGATAAGAAATCATACTATTCCCAGTTTCAGCTTCAGCATAAAACCAACCTCAAAAATTGTTGGCACTCCATGTCTACTCTACTTAACCCCATGATAAATAGATATCACACCCCATCACTTAATACGCCTCCATCATAAATTGCCAAAAACTTTAACAAGGATTACATAAAATCAATAACAGACCTACTAACTAACACTGGACCCCTCACCCTTCAACCTATTTATGCACCAGTCCTATACCATCAACTACCCCTAACCCCATCATTAATGACCCCCCTACTCAAAATGTTATACATACCCCTTTCTCATTTCAGCCCATACCTACAGACACCATAAAGAAACTACTACAAAGACTAAAGCCCTGCTCCATCTCAGCTGATAATCTTCCAGCACACTACCTCAAACTGGCTGCCAACTCAATCACCTAACCAATCAGTGTCCTTATAAATAGGTCTTTATCCAAATCAGAAGTACCAACCACATTAAAACAATCTAATGTCAACCCCATCCACAAAGGAGGCAACTGTACTGAACCAACCAACTTCCGTCCTTTATCCATCTTCACCCATATCCAAAATTCTCGAGAGAGAGGTATCCATCAGCAGGTAATGCAATACTGATTGCAAAACAACCTTTTAACCCAAATCCAACATGGTTTCTAACCCAGCCACAGCACATCTATAGCCATATTATCCTTTACAGACACAATGAACAGGGCCAGAGATGCAGGATCCTATACAGCCTCAGTATTCCTCGACTTCCCTAAGGCCTTTAACATGGTCTCTCACCCCCTACTACTGAACACACTGGCTTCTCACGTAATGCAGTAAATGGTTTCAGAGCTACCTCAAGAATCGTAAACAAGCAGTGAAATGGTCCAAGAACTCTCAGCTTTTCTCCACAACCCTACTAGAGTCTCTCAGTGCTCCATGCTCAGACCCCTACTCTTCAACATTTTCACTAACAACCTTCACACTTCCTCCCACTCTGGAACCCTCATTCATTATGCTGATGATTCCACCATAATCTGTACCTCTCAATCACTTCCAGAACTGCTTTCAGAAACTCAACAGTCCTTTACTACAGTTGAACCCTGGCTAAAAATGCCTAACTCTTTCTTAATCCAAGGAAGACTAAACCAGTACTCTTTCACCCCCAAAACACCTCCTCTGCCACCGATCATGTCAACATCTTTGACAACACTGTCTTAGAAGTAGTGCAGTAAACCAAACTTCTAGGAGTAATCATTGAGAATAAACTTTCCTTTGACTCCAATATACAGCAAAAAATAAAGAAAACTCATTAAAAACCGGGACTGAAATAAATATTTCTTAACTACAGGAACCAAAGGTACCCTATCAAAAACCTTTTTACTTCACCCCCTTCTTTACGGTACCCATATCCTAACCAACTTACAGACATCTACCCTAAGCAAGATGGAATAATGCTACAACAAAGTTGTGAAGTTTGCCACAAAATCTAAATATCACACACACCACTGTAAACCACTACTAGAACTAACTCACTAACTAACTTGCTTTTATGCAGCTATCCACTTTGCACAACCTTATTTTCAAGCCTATCATCTGCCCTGTGCTAGCCAACCTATTCACACCTTATACACAAAATAGATCACTATGATCAGAAGACAAAAATCTCTTCGCTATCTCAAAAACCCATAAAAAGTCACTCTCTCTATTCATATATTCTGTTTCTAACCTATGGAATTCACTACCTCTAGCTACCAGGTCTATGCCTGGCCTAACCTGCTTTAAGGCCTGTTTAAAAAATCATCTCAAAAATACATGGCTCTGCTCCTGTATAAATCCTGCCTAATGCTCAGCTCTTCCTCTTCTTCTGCACTAGTTTCATCCTCTTCTTCTACTGTCACATCTCACTCCTTCACAGTCTGCAAGATCCTGTATCTCCTAACTCCTCCTCTGTTTCTATACCATATTCTTAAGCTACTGCTCGGTCTGTAATGCCTCTATTCTTCTTAACTTTCTCAGTGTCTTTCTGCATCAGTAACTCTTCAGCTGTTATTTTCCTAACTTAAACCAACATTTTATTTTTCATGTACTGTAACAACCAGTGTCATACATTTACACCTACTACTCGTAGGCTATGTATACATTGCTAGAATGACTAAAATTGTCTATAATGATATATAACTCTGTAGAATTGTCCCGATGTGTAGTATCTCTTGTAACCTGGTTTACATTCTATCAACTTATTTTTGTATAGTATTCTTTATGTCGCTTGTATTCTGTGGTAGTGCAGCGGTAGCGTTGTTGCCTCACAGCAAGAGGTTCTCCCGTTCGATTCTTGGCTGGAGTGCAGGGAGTGCCTTCTGTGTGGAGTCTGCATGTCCTCCCCGCAGTTGAGTGGGCGTTCGAAAGACATGCATAAATGGGTGTGCCTTCGTTGAAGGTTGAATGTCGAGCTGGCACCTTGGCATTCATCAAAATCTACTGCCAATCATTAGCGGACCAGAGTTCCGCTGTAGCGACCCCTAACAGGGAAAAGCCGAAAGACAACATGTCACTTGTATTGTTTGTTAACTATACTGTATTTGTATTGTACTGTATGTAGAGCTTTTTTTTCCCTGGGCCTCCAGTGAAAGCGGGTTCTGTAGACCCAGTCAGACCACCCCAGTAAACAAAAAACAAATAAAATTAATAAATATAAGAGTTCTTTGACTACTGGAAGTCTTCCCTAAGAAGTGTATATGAACCTGAGTATAGCGTAAAACCACCAGGTTTTCTTTTTAGTTCAGATCACTTAGGCCCCTGATCTTTTCATTTACAAGCTACTGTGGTCTTCCCAATTGCTTAATATGCTTAATAAGGTGCATCCCAAAGGGGACATTGTACTTGATGGGTTTAATCAAAGAAAAGAGTACAAAGAGGTGAGGACTTTTTTAATCTGGACATAATACTTTTTGCTATGAGCTATGCAAGGAAGAAAGATGTCCTAACCACTGTTATTACATTATGATCAAATGTAAGGGAGGCTGCCCACCCATGTGCCCAGGTCTGTCATGACCTTTTCATTTTGAAATGTTGTGTTATCTATGCTATAAGCTGGAGCTATGGCTGCTTCCCAAATGCTACATTGTTGCACTTTTTGGTATTCAGCTTGTGCCTATTTTTAGTCTGCCAGCTGTTGACAAGTATAAGCATATGCTGGAGTGCATGTATATCTGAGGGGGAATTAACAATGTCTCCCAGCCTCCAATAATCCCTGAAGTTTGTTAACCAAAGATCCTCATTTGATAAGTGGTGATCTTAGAAATAAATGCCAAACAGCAGAGGTCAGTACCTGCCAGATCACTTGTGGAGCTCCAATGGTCACACTCTCATGATCTCAGAGGATGTACCCTCCCACTACTCTTACAGTGCAAGTCCTATCTCTAAGCCAGTTGGCTGTCCACCTAAGTACATGCAGGTCAATTTGGAGCTACTTCAACTTGCGTATTTTATTTACATGTGGCATGGTATTGAAATTATTGGTGAGGTTAATGTACACTGTGTGGACAGCTTGTCCACCGACTGAGTAATCCTCCCAAATAGTTTTACAACATTCATTAGGGTCTCCCCTGAAAAGATGTCATTGGCTTAGTAGGACTAACATGGTCATGAAAGTATAAATGAAAGCAAAATAGACAAGCTCTACCTTTGACAAAGCCATACTGCTTGGAATTGAGTCTGATACGATTTTTTTATGTCATAGTTAATTAAGTCAGTTATGATATATTCCATGACTTTGCATATAAGACAGAATAGACTGATGGGTCTGAAACTCCCAGATCCTAGTGTGAGGCCACCCTTGTGGAGTGGCATTACAGCAGCTGTGTGCTACTCCCATGGGGCAAAGCCATTTGCTATGCTCAGGATGAAGAGGGTGAGGAGTGATTATGTCAGTTCTTACTTAGTGCTGTTAATTAGATATCCAGATATATTGTCAGGCCCCATGGTTGAGGTATTCTTCATTTTGGAGAGACCCTGCATTATGTGCTCTTTGAAGATGTTTGGTGGCTTGATTACATCATGGATAAGTGGATTTAGAACAGGTGTCTGGGATGAAGTTGACACTGAATTTATTAGCCAGTATATTGGAAAAGTGCACTGGATTGGCATAGTTAGTATCATTGTGAATAAAGTTGGAACAGTGCTGGCTGTTAGTTCTTAATTTTTTGACATAATTAAAGAAGAACTTGTAGTTGTCTTTGTCTTCTGTAGCTAGTTCAGGTTCATGAAATGTTTTTGTTTTTTATTCCTTCCATCCACAACCCCATTTTCTCATTTTTCCACATGAGTTTGGGGGAGTCAATTCAACAGTGGCAGTCATCAACAGTCAAGTTTTGCACTGCCAGTTGGCTAAAAGAAATTATTTTATTCTGTAGCTGTTTGATCTCCTTACTCTACTGGTTATTTGTCTTGATGGGTAGGTTTAGGAGTTTCTTCCTTTTATTACATAGTTTATTAATGTTTGAAGACGACCACACTAATTTGCTTTTCGATCTCCCCATTTGGTTGGATATAGTTGGGACTGCCAAATTAAATAAATTTGTACAGCTGCAAGTAGAACTTTTCTGTATATTTCTTTGCAGTGTCAGCATTATGAGTAATACTAGTATACTCATTAGACTTTTATAATAGCATTGTGTGAGATTTGTACCTTTAAAAGTCTTTGAATTCTGTGATTTGTTTCTGACAATTTGGAGATTTGATGGAGAAGGTTGCTAGTTTGTGGTCTGATTTGACAGATGAGGGGGAATTCTTTGGGGGAGGTTCATACATATGCTAAGTTTATTAAGGCCAGGTCAGGTATATTCTGTTCTCTGATAGAATCTGATCCAAAATGTTTTTGGTTAAAAAAAATGGAAGAATGTTTGACTACATCCTGTGTTGTTGGTGTAAGTCCACCAGTTAATTGTTGGGGAGTTAACAATCACCTAAAATGATAGCATTGCTACTTACATGAAGTTAATCCAGAATATTTGTGAATGTTGTGTGATTCTTTGGAATGGTGCGGATTTTGTAGCATGCTATGAACTGATAAATGATCGTACTTAGTGCAGTTTAAACTGGTCTGTATATATTTGTTTCAAAGTAATGTAGTCTCTAACAAATATGGATACCCCACCGCCATTTACATCATGTTTAAACAAGTAGGATGCACAGACGATATTGAAGAAGTGTCCTCTGGGCACTTTAAACCAGGTTTCTGTAACAACAATTACATGAATGTGCTACAAATGCAGAAGGGCATTTTCCCCAATAGGTGGGCGCAGTGTTGTGGAGATGGAGCCCAATACTGACTGATAAAAGACAGGGAAGTGAATACTAGTCTGGAGGGGACACCTGCCCATTGCAGGACTCTGTGTGCCTTCCCTACCACCCTTGCCTGAAATCATCCATGCAAATTCACGTGTGTGTGTGTGTGTGTTTAGGTGTGTGTGTGTTTGTGTGTGTTTGTATGCATCGGGGATTGCCCACCTAGCCACAAACAAGACCTATAGGTTTACTCACAGAAGACCATCCAGGCAGGAACCAAACCAGTGTCAGGGGCAGTAACGATAATAGTGGCGCAAAATGCGTTCTAGGAATATGTGTCGCTAATAAAATAACATATCAGTGATTCCCCACTTTAGCCTACTGGGAATGTAATTATGGTTTATTCGTTTTCTTATCACAGTGCAAATTCAATGCTCTTAATTTTTCAACCAGTTGCCATTACACGGATGTGTACGGAAATTTATGGTGGTAGTTGCAGTTACAGCCTTGAACTCAGTGTGTCGCTCTTGGCTAATGTGGTCATTTTTGCAGCTTGTTAAAAAACAGGAAGACCCCAGCTTGGAGGTGTACAGCAGAGTACATTGAGCTTTCAAGATATAAGCATAAGCTGCTGCTGCATTGGACGCGAAGTGGCGTTATCATCCTTGAAGAGTAGCCAGTAATCATAGGTTCGGTCTGCAGGACAACTGTGATGGTCGTTGCAGCTGATATGGTCGGTAGACAATGGAAGTCTATAAAGCAAGCGTTGATTTTATGTTCACTTTACTCGCTTCAGAATTTCGCCTTTGGAATGTTACGATATTCCATTCTAGAAGAGTTGGAGCCTGGCTCGTTTGTTGGACACATTGCCCAAGATTTGGGGATACATGTAAAAGACATAGAAGCCCGAAAAGTTGGGACTGCTTTCTTTGGTGAAAATCAATACTTTAAGGTAAATGCACAGACCGGCGCTCTATTTATCAATGAGAGAATAGACAGAGAGCGCATATGTGGAACTGTAAGTCTCTGTGTTTTGACATTTAATGTCGTTCTAGAAAATCCTCTAGAGGTTCGTAAATGTGAAGTTGAAATTCAGGATATCAATGATAATTCTCCGGTATTTTCTTCAGAATACATCGAGCTTGAAATAAGTGAAGCCACCTCTGTGGGCGCTCGCTTCCCCATAGAAAATGCAGAGGATTCGGACCTCGGCATGGGCTCTGCTCTGAAATACAATCTTAGCTCAACCGAATATTTCAGTTTATCTGTCACAGATAGTTCTAAAGATTACAGACATCTCGAACTTGTGCTGGACAAGACACTGGATCGTGAACAAGTAAGAGAGCATTTTTTAGTACTCACAGCATATGATGGCGGCACTCCTGTAAAATCAGGCACTGCCCGAATAAATGTTAAAGTCCTAGACTTTAATGACAATGCACCAGTGTTTAGTCAAGAAGTTTATAAAAGTAGCATCGCAGAAGGTACTGCTAAAGATACTCTAGTGCTAAAACTAATCGCCACAGATAAAGATGAAGGATCAAATGGGAAGATTACATACAAAATAAGAAAAACGAGTGAAGAAGCTCGGCAGGCATTTAAACTCGACCCCGTTTCTGGAGAGATCCGCGTTACAGGGAATGTAGATTATGAAAAAGTGAAAATGTATGAAATGAGTGTAGAAGCCAAGGATGGAGGCGGGCTGGTAGCTGTCTGCAAAGTGCTGATTGAAGTTCTTGATGAGAACGACAATGCGCCGCAGATCTTAATCTCACAAGTTTCCTATCAATTACCTGAAAACAGTGCACCAGGTACGACGGTGGGAATTCTCAGGGTCCTGGACCTGGATTATGGAGACAATGGCAAGACCCACTGTCATGTACAAGAACAAGTGCCTTTTAAGCTAGTATCATCCTTTGAGAATTATTTCACATTAGTGACAAGCGCTGCCTTAGACAGAGAATCAGTATCCCAGTACAATATCTCAATAACTGCTATTGATAAAGGTTCTCCTTCCCTCTCATCCACAGAAACCATTTGCATTCACATTTCTGACATTAATGACAACTCACCGAGATTTTCTGAAGCATATTTATTTTCCTATATAGTTGAAAGCAATACTGTAGGATCGTTAATTTGTTCCGTTAAGGCAAAAGATCCAGATTGGGATCAAAATGGTCGCATTACTTATTCTTTAATGAACAGTTATGTTGGGGAGTCCCCAGTGTCCACCTATGTGTCTGTTAACCCCGAGAGTGGGGATGTATATGCTTTACGTTCGTTTGATTATGAAGAATTCAGAGATTTTCAGATACAGGTTCAAGCCAAAGATGGTGGTTCACCACCACTCAGTAACAATGTCACAGTGAAGATCTTTATTATTGATCAGAATGACAATTCCCCTCAGATTTTATATCCATCAGTCGCAAATGAACAGTTTACGGGGATAGAGATAGTTCCACTTCCCTCCGATGCAGATTACCTGGTCAGTAAGGTGGTAGCTGTGGACGCTGATTCCGGGCAGAATGCATGGCTTACCTATCAGCTCCTGAAGGCTACAGATTCGAGTCTTTTTAATGTTGGCTATCACACTGGTGAAATCAGAACAATCCGTCCTGTTACAGCAGGAAGTGAATCTACAAGACACGTCCTCAGTGTCTTAGTAAGAGACCACGGGGAACCACCCCTTTCATCCACTGCCACTCTGACTGTATTTATAGCAGACAGTTTTCCACAAGCCATTTCAAAACTGGATGACCCAATCAATGAAACTCAACAGAATTCATCCTTCACATTATATTTAGTTATTGCTTTAATAGCGGTTTCCTCCATATTTATTTTTTTCCTGGCTATTTTGCTTATTTGCAAGTTTCGGATGTGGAGAGATTCTAAATTGGTGAAATCAACCTCAATAAATTATCTTGGTGGATATCCAGGTTTAGGCAGAGAACTGAAAAGAAATATTTATCCTGCTCAAGGATACACCTATGAAGCCGGACTAACTTCAGGTTCTGTAAGAAATGACTTAAAGTTCTATAAACCTTATAGCTCAGGTTTTCCAGATTACGATAAACCTGAGGATGGGACGATGTCTTTTATGGATCTGTTGACTACACCAAATGATATAACTGGGGTGAGTAGATTCAAGAAATAGTCGTGTTACAGTAAAGTATAACAGTGTTATCACTCATTACATCAATGTTTGACAGTTTTGTACTACAGAATATATTGAAAATGGGCTCAGTAGTAAAACAAATATTTTTAATAAGGTATTGTTAATATGTTTCAAAGACATTTACAGAAGTTCTGTAGAAAGTCACTGTTTGCATTAGCTTTCCAGATGTTCAGACTTGAGTGAAATCTTGTGGTGCTGTCCTCAAATCAAGGAGTCAGGGTGGCTTATACTTAATTGTTGATTGTGTGATCTTGCATAATATTAAAATAAACAGTTGAATTAATTGTTACTATCTTTTTTGGAGTTGTATTTATTTTTGCACCCTATGGCTCTGCCAGGTGTTACATCCTATTGACGCATCTAGGTGTCAAATATTGTTTATTCTTATTTGCATTAATAATTCCAATACCATGCTGCTACATACAAAATATTACAATACTTCATCTTAAAGCTTGCACAGTGGTGGACAACTGCATTGATTTTTGATCTCTGTCTAGTGCAGATAAAGAAATATTAATTGTTGTTCATCTAATATTTATTTATTTACATTCTAATAAATTTAATGTGTCTATAAATATCTCCGCAACCAAGTAAACAGAACTGCTTAGCCTCATGTGAAGCACTCAGCTGGATGAACAAAATGATGCTTAGAAACTTAATAGTTACTGTGACTTATAAAATCCAGTTTGATATAACAGCTAAAGAATACTACCACTATAAAAATAGTTTGTACTGAAGAGTTTGACATTTATATTTCTTTAATAACCCCTATGGTTCCAGAAATATGAGCATTTGTTTGAAGTGTGAGAACTAATTTGATTTTTATCAAAAAGCTTAGGCTCCGCCTATTGGAGCTGCAGTGCAGACTGACGGAGCTCCATTAGAGGGAATGAGTTAACAGGAGTTACAACATAAATCAGTAAACATTAAATAGTAGAGGTGTAAATAGTCAAGAGAAAAGCAATTTGGTAGAAATAGGCTCCCTAGATAAACATACCAACAAGCATTCCAAGTCCATAAAGCTGTGGCAAGACAATAATACAAGTGGTGTAAACAAAAGTTTATCCAGAATTAACATTATATTTTTCATGCGCTATATGCCACGCTACCCCAGAAACAGTAAAAAAAAATGTGTGTTGTGTTTCAAATTTATGTGTGTGCACATGCTCGCAGAACTGAATTGTCTAATGGTGTTAAATCATTTCAGAGTTTGAACTGACCTACAGGTAAACCATGCCAGTTGTGTAAATATAATAGTCATTGCACAGTATGACATATTGATTACTTTCTGGTGGTACCATTAGGGTAAGACATCCAAATTGTGGATGTTGATAGTCCTGCAGTGGCAGTTTTTACATTTCCACTTGTAAAACATTACACTGAAGCACGTGTAAAGCACAATAACTGCTATGGATTACAGTTTCCTAAACAGAATTGCCACTGTTAGATACCAGCAGCAATGTCTTCAAAACTTAAAAGGTGCAGTACAGAAAAATGTTGTACTTACAGAAATGCACTAGTGGAAGATGGCACATCAGCACCAAAAATGGTTCATGAAAACTAAATTGTTCTGCTGCATGACTTAACAAAGAAACATTAATCAAATGTTTAACTGAATGGAAAACAATCTTCAAAGAACTCCTTATAGGTTCATAGGTGTTTATGCACACCATCAAAAAATACTGCTATAAAAATAAATTATTTTTGTCATCAAAGAAGAAGCGTCCTATATACTGAGTACAGGGTCATTGCATATTAAAGTCAGTGAGATATCCCTTCTCCACCCAAGTATCTTATCTGGCCTTTTCCATGATAAAAGCTCTGACCGCTTCGGTAAACAATATTTAACGGATACTCTTATAACATGACCTGTAAATTTACGAAAATGTATAACAGTAGTGTATTTTACTTTTAGTCTATTGATAAACATGTATATTGTTTTTATTTTCTATACAACAACACAATATTAAGGTAAATAATTCAAATATTTTAACAGTCTATACAGTCTAGTCCATCATCTTGTGTCACTGTGCAAATTATATCCTTAACAATAAATTAAAATGGGTGAAGTTCTTCTTTAACCTCTCTTTTCTTATTTCTCAGCCACAGACTACATTTTCCTTGCCCTGTTAGCTATTCTGGTTGATTATAAAATTTGCAGTTGTACTTCTGCCCCTTGCTTGCTTGCTGCATTTCTTCCACATCTTCCATTTGATATTTCTTCCCTTTGTGTTTTATCTATTCCCTGTCAACCTCGCATTCTTTTCACCTACTTTACTCTTCTTCTCCCATCTGTTACAACCAACATGTCAATTCAGCAAATCACTTCATCCATTCTCCACCTCCAATATTTGGCCATCTGTAATAACCTGCTACAGAGGTTACTTATACTTTCCTTTGCAGTAATGCTCTCTCTCTCTCTCTATATATATATATATATATATATATATATATATATATATATATATATATCCATTTTCCCCAAAGAGGCAGCATTTACTCTTATTCTGATCTCAATGTTTTGCATTCTCTTACTCATATGTTTACCACTTTCAGCCATAATTCTGCCAATCTTTTACATTCGTACCTTGTATGTAGATTATAAAGCTCCTCATTTCCACCTTTCCCACAATAAAACAATTGCCTTCACACTTCAGTTCTCACTTTGTAGAGTGTCTTGTACTACTTCTTCAGTATATTCATATTTAGATCTTAGACTAATTGTAATTTGTGCATTAATTTACCCACTTCCTATGTTTTATATCATACACCATCATGTTCTTCCTCCAGTATTGTTTAATTTCTCTAGTGACATTGCTTTTTCTTAATATTTGTAGCTTCACAGGTGTGCCTTTTTATCAAATTTACTTCCAATGTACTGCACAAAAGTTCATTTTTTCTTTTCTGACATTCTCTTCATGTGCTTACTGTTTTGTTTTCCTTTTCGTTGCACTTAATCCCTACATACTCAACCAGGCTTCTGTCCCATTCTTGTGCTTCTCATTTAGATCTGCAAAGATTTTAAAGACTTTTACTTGCTTCTGCATACCTCCCAACTTTTCTTCTATTTCTACATTTTTCCCTCCAAAGGTGTCACATTTTCTTGGCAATTGCATCTTCCTGTAATGTCTGGTACAACCTTTACCATTTTGATAATCTGCAATATCTCTATTTAAAGTTTTCTAAGATGGATGTCTTGTTTAAGTCTTGGGAAATTCTTTTCCCATCTTATCCAGCTTAGACCCTCTTTTTCCAACCCCGTATCCATTACTGTGTATTAACAGCCACCAAAACTACTGAATTCTGACATTCCTCTTCACCTCATTGTCTTCTTCATTATTAGCCTCTATTTGGTTATCCTTCCTTACTTTCCACACACATTTCTCACATATGTTCTGCATCTTTCTTATCCATCTATCTCTCATGGACATTGGAATGTGCATACATCTCTCATGTGTAACACCAGTGACAGAGTAATCATCCTAACTAGCACTGTTCTGCTTACCTTTTCCACCAAATCCTTATTGCAAGTCTATAAATCCTACAATACAGTGACTCTCTGTAATCTAACTACATCTCCAAAAAATGGAATTCCATCCCTCAGCCAATTTTAACCACTAGCAATCTACTTCACTTCAAAAAACTCCTTATAGGTTCATAGGTGTTTACTAGGCTAATGACTACAAGGGCCTTTTAAGCCTAGCCATGCATCTCAAATCTCTGACAAGTTCTGATACCCTTGATAAGGGTAAGCATGGGCCTGGGGGATGAACCATTTACAGGTCACCTGTGTCCATTAAAGACATAGGTGTGTTGCATTTGAACTGGATCAGGGAGGAACTCTGCTTCACATGGATGGTGAGCCTGTTCCATAAATGGGGTAGTCTCTAGGATACACACCTAACTCTCTAGCAGGTCCTGTTTATATCATAGGCAAGGTTTAAGTCTTTAGAACATGTAATTCTGGTGCTGTTTGTTTTGTGGATGTACAGGAGGTCCATCAGAGTGGTGTCTGACAATGCCCTGTATGCCAGACATAGATCTCCCCTCAAAAGCCTGTAGGAGACAGAATACAGGGGATAGGGTCTTGAGGTGGTCAGCACAGGACATTTTACGTATGCCCTGTATTTGTTTTAGTGAGGAACCTTTGTGGAAGTTCCAGCTGTTGGATGTGCCTGGTTAGGTACGTGCCAGATGGAGCATTGTACTCAACGATAGGCCTGATGATTGCTGAATACAGTGGAACAATCACTTTCTTGGACTTAGATGCCATACCTTTGTTTATACATTGCGCAACATAGAATAATTTCCTCTCCACTGTAGACATGTGATGGTCAAAGTCTAGATAACTATCTGTGCATGTCCCTAAGTCCCTGACTACTGGGTCAGCTCTAAGGGGCGTGTTGTCAATTTGATAGTTCCCAGGGATGGAAGACTTCCCAAAGTGTGCTATTATGCATTTCTTGGCATTTAGTTTTAGTCTATGGACCTGACACCAGTTGTTTGTCTGTGTCAGCCCTTCCTGGAGAACAGTTGTCAGTGTGTGATTCAATGACAGGTCCTAATTTGCAATCATCTGCAAATTTAGTCACCCAGAGACCACTGATATTTGGCCTTGACTTCTGAGAAGTAAATGCCCAAAAGGAGTGGTCCAAGGACTGATCTCTGAGGGACTTCACTTGTGACTGGTCTCTTTGTAGAGGTGGACTCCCAAATTCTAACTTCCTGGGTCCTGTCTGTGAGCCAGTTGGCTATCCACTGGGTGACATACAGGTTTGTACCTAACCTCTTGAGTCTATCAACAATGCCCGAGTGGAGTATTGTGTCATATGCCTTGGCCAGGTCAAGGTAGGCAGTGTGAATGATTTTGCCCTCATCCATTGCTTTGGTGACCTTCTCAAAGAAGTCCACCAGGCTGAGTAGACATGATCTGCCCTTGATGAAACCAAATTGGATTGGGTCCAGTGTATGGAGGTTTACTATACCTCTGTTGATCATCTCCATGATGATTCTTTCCATGCCTTTACATATAAGACTAGTGAGACTTATGGGTCTGTAGTTTCCAGGGTCTGTAAATGGCCCACCTTTGTGCACAGGGATAACTGTTGCCTTCCTCCATTCATGAGGCATGAAGCCTGTTTGTAGGCTACAGTTAAATAGTAATTTCAGATAGGTCATGTTTCATGCTATTTAGAAGGCATCCTGGGATATTGTCTGGGCCCACTGGTGCAGTGTTCTTGGTCTTAGAGACAGCATTAAGGACTTGTTCCCTAGTGATAGTAAGAGGAGTTATATTTGGTGATATTTCCCGAGGGAATGTTGAGGGGAACAGAGGGGTAAAGCTGGAGCTTAATTTATCATCCAGGAGGTTTGCTGTATCTTCTGGCTCATTCTAGGTGGCTGCATTTACAATGAGCTCTGCACACGATTGTGTATTGCCTTTGAGGTTCCAGACATAGCTAAAGAATGCTTTGTGGTTGTCCTTGGCCTGGGAGGCCAAACATACCTCAAATTAGGCTTTGTTGGACTTTATTTGTCCTCTGACTTGTTTGCTTAGTTTGGGAGTGCTTTTATCCTGCTGGGGTCTGCACCTCTTAATTTTTAACATAATTTTCTTCCTCCTGTTATACAGCCTATTGATTTTGTAATTCCACCAGGGTGGCTTGTTTTTTTTTTTGAGTTAGTTCTACTTCTTCCTGGTAGGTACAGCTGCCTCTGTGCAGCTATTAACATGCTTGTGCAGGGTTTCTGTAAATAGTTAAGCATAGGCAGCAGTGTTCTCAGGGTTTATGGAGGCTTTATATTTTGCCAGGTTCTAACTTAATTGCAGGAGGTTAGCCTTAGAATAGTTCCTGAGTATTCCAGGTTTAGCTGGGGGGTCCAGGTTTTATTTTTTTCTTCAAAGGAGATCCTTTTTGTGGTCTTACGTTACCAAGGAAGGCATTACAGTAGGGGAAGAGCAGCACTCTCCCATATTAGTGAGGACCAGATCCACTATGATTGCACCCCTGTTTGGTGTATTGACATTCTGATCCAGGGAGTTTGTGTTTACAAAATCCAGGAATCTTTGTGCATGTACATTTGTTGTCCTATAGGATTCCCAGTTAATAGTGGGTTAATTTGAAGTCACCCATGAATATGGTATTGGGTTGGATTGTTAGTATCTCTAATAAGTTTAAATACATGGTATGAGTTTCCTGGATCATAGAAGGGGGACCTATAGCTTGCAAAGAAGTGATATTGGATTTTGCCTATGGTGATTTGAACATGGAGCAGCTTAAGTGCATTGCCCTGTTTGACCAGCCTTAAAGTATATTATTTTTTTATTTAAATAGAGACACCTGCACCTTTAGTCCCTGCCTGTGAAGTAGCTGGCCTAAATGTGTGGAAGGCATTATAACCTTGCACTGTTGGTGTGCTCTTCACAGTTTTAAACTATGTCTCAGTGACAGCACAGATGTCAGCATTCTCTAGGGTAAAGAGAGCTTCTAGGGAGTGGAGTTTTTTTGTTTAGACTCATAGCATGGAGCAGACCTTTAGATGTTTTTGGTTTTGATTTGCTATGTCAGAAGTACTTTCAGTTTGGCATTGCCTAAAAAAGGGACTATGGGGGAAGACAATGTTTTAGCTAATATTTGAAAACCTAGAGGGGAGAGGTGCAGACTATCCCTGGCAAAGCAGCATGGTCTGTTGACCATCTCCTTCAATGCTGACAAATATTGCACCCCCTTAGAATGACACCAGAAGCTAAGCCAATTGTTAAAGTCGGTCATCTTTTGTTCATATTGTTGCATCATCCTTGGAGAAGGCAACATGTTGCTCAATGTTAGGCTCATACCAGTCTGAGACGCACATTCTGAGAGCTCTATGATGTCTCTTCTCATATAGTCTAGGGAGGTACATCTCTGGTCATTTACTCCCACATGAACTGTGACTGAGTCATATTGGTAATTGTGGTCCAGTGACCTGATTGTACCTCCTGATAAGCAATTGACTGTGAATTTCTCCTTAGTCTGCCTGGTAAGAGGGACATCAGTATGTCTCATGATGGAGTGTCCAATAACTAGAATGTTGGATTGTTTGCCTTATGGCCTTAGAGGTAGAGGCTCCATGAGATCTAGCTTTATGTGTTGATGTGGGTGTTGCTTTGAAAGAGCACATTTGGGGCTGCTGAGGATATTTATGTGTCCTAAAAGACTACCTAGGTAGCAACTGAGTCTGCTCATGCTCTTGTCCTGGTAAATATCTCTACCTGCTCTTGCACTCTCTCACTCACTATATCTGCCTCTACCCTTTCACACTCTGTACATCCACACGTGACCCAATTGATATGTCCTCCTCTCTTCTCACTCCCTCCAGTATCTTCCTTCTCTCACCCCTCTTTGTTTCTACACCTGTGTCCCTTCCACTCCCCCAACTTATCCTGCTTGTTCTACATCTCTCTACATTGTATCAATTCTTAGCAGCTTACCTCCCACTCCTGGAATCTCATAGGCAGTTCTACTTACCAAATGACTACAAGAACAAACAGTGATCTCATAAGATACTTTTTACAGGCACAGTACATTGTGCTTTCTGGCACTAACTGCTGTTTGTCACAAATTTTCAAACCTCTCTTCTCAACATGTACTTTATGTGTACTTTGTGCTTCATTCGGTAAATATTCATATACTACCCTGATACTGTTTTTGTAAAATCTTGTAAATTGTGTTCTGTGTACTGTTCTGTCAAAAGTCGTTTTTGTAAAAATTTTCTTTTTCTTTTCATTTTGTGAAAGTTTTTTTTTTTTTTTTTTTTTTTTTTTTTGTTGTGAAGCATTTTTATGTAATAAGTTTTGTAACCTTTCTCTGGAGCTTTTCTCCCGGGCATCCACTGAAAATCGGCTCCCACAAAGTCAGACTATCCTGGTAAATAAAAGTAAAATAAATAAATAAATTAATTAAATACCTCTGAACACATCTTGGTAGTCTTTTGGCCAACTGTCCCTAAATGGTTGATTACATATTACTCCTTTTCCCCTCCTAATCGTTCTGCCTTGGGATAAACTTTAATCCCCAAATATTTGTCCCAGCCTCTTAATCATGAAAACCCAGTTAGTTTGTCAGGAAAACTGCACCCTATTTAGTGCCAAATTAGATTTAAGTGGCCGAGATTGAAGCCTGTCTTTCATTTTAAAGTAATATAAAGACCTCCATCACTTCAGAGCCATTTGCTGACATTACCTAGCAACATCACATAGTTGTCCATAAACACTGCACTTTATAGCATCCTTCCCTAACCTAACAAGTCCATCTCTAACACTCTGTGCTCTTACCTCTATCATCAGCAGCAAAATTTATGGCAATAAGGAGTGCCCTTTTCTAGTTTTCCATTTATTTGTACAGTTCCTGGTAATGTGCTGTTCATTTCCATCCTCAGTCTCAGTTTTGCTTACAGAACCCTTATCTGCCGCAGGTTTGTTCTTTATAACTAATTTTACCCAGAATTTGGAACATCAGTCTCCTCTCTACACTATTGAATGTTTTCATTTACTAAAAGAAAAAACACAACCCCAGCCTGTTTCTGCCCTGTTTTTACCCAGTTCATAACATCAAAATGTAATAGTAATCTGTACTGACTGAAAGTGATATGGAAAACATACCTGCAATGGATTGAATGGATTCACACATTTTGCAGAACCCTCTTTAACCTAATTGCTAAAATCATTGTATATAGTTTAATGAGTGCCTTAACTGTGGCTAATAGCCTAAAATTTGCCAGATCCTTTTAATTCCTATTTTCTCTTAGCGGACATAGTCACTGCCATTTCTATTACAAATAATCACAGACTGTCTATAACTAAGATTCTGTCAAAAATATGTTTGAGAAGTTACACCACCTCTACCCCTTCACATTTATAAGTAGCTGTTGGGTAATATACCAGACCCTCTTTCTTCCATGTTTTCAGTTACATGATGGGATTGGAAACCTCCACTGCATTTTATTTATTTAAAATGTTTAATTATACTTGCTTTCCATAGCAAATAAATCCTTAAAAATGGAAATAATCTCTCTACTATGTATGCTATCTAATTTTACAATGTTTGATGCAAAAGTGTGCTACTTTTTCAGTTAATTTTGTTGATAATGACAGCTCCTTGAAATTTTTCTTTTGTCATTACCTACCTCAGTGTATAAACCACTACGTTTGCTATACTAACCTCAACAAAATGGGAGTCTTTTGTCCTAGTAAGCTGAATTGTCAACTATTTTTCATTGTTGGAACATCCGACATCAAAAATTAACGTCTGTTTTTTATCGGGAGAACCTTAATGTTAGGCAGCTATTTCTCTGTATGACGGTAGTGCTGATTTCTTAGAATGTGTTGCTGTTGTGTGTAAATCATTTTACCCGAGCTGGCAATGTTTTGTGGGTGTGCTTATAAGAATAAACTGAGTCGACAGTAAAGCTAAAATCTTAAAAAAAACTTGTCATTATCTTCATTACGTTTTCAAATAACTTGCTGCTTTAACATCAAGGGTATACAGGGAAATTAAATTAACTGTTAAAAATAGATGCATGAAAGACAATACCCTTCTTCCCAGTCTGAAAGTCTATTCCTCAGAAATGTAAATCACTCTTTTACTCCAGTTTTACCTACATTTGCCTACCAGTTCCAGCTCCTTGCATCTCTTTCTTTGACTCTGACACTTCATATGGGATTACGGTGCTTCATGTAAGCTATAAGCTATATAAATTAGAATATAGGCAGCTTTGTAATCCTCCCTACAGTTATTAAGTTCTGTCTAGTAGAACTTTGAAATCCTTCCTCAAATTGTTATTTTCTTACATTTATTACAGGTTAAAAAAATCTGTAATCTGCCCTTGTATCATCATCATTAGGTCCTGGGGGCGACTCACTATCAAATGCCCTTTATCTGTCTTGCACCTTAATCATGCCTACTTTTGCATTTCATTTCATATTATGTCATGTAACCCAACAGACTCCAGAGTGTACCATAACTGGAATCCCCCCTTCCATTAGCATGGTTAGGTTCCACCTTCCTAATTCCTGCTTCCTTAAGTTTCCTATCCCCCTTTCACTCAGTTTAATTTCTTGCAGTGTCACAAAACCTGATCTTGACTTCGCCACCACAACCCTTTTTTTCTTTGTTGGCTTATTTATTCCTTCTATATTCCAATTAATCACTTCTACCTCAATTCCCCTTCCTGCTTGCCCTTCTTCCCTCTGCTTTCTGTGGATTTTCCCTTGTCCTAGCCTCATTCATGGCCCTCCTGACTTATAGCTGCTCCTACAGAGTTAGGCTCATGGAGTCCATTGGTGGCATGCATAATGGTGCCGGCACTCCTTCACCTGAATGATGTTCCCAGTGATCCATACAGGCATTCCATACTTACAGTTTTTGCATCCTGCTCCTCCTCTTCTCTTTGCATTTCCTTTTAATAATCACCTTTCTTGACATAAACTCTTCACATTCTCTGTTATTGACCTTTCTGGAGTACATATCTTACCTTTTCTCTCAGTCCATTGATCAGCAACCCCATAAATTAACAAAGATGAAACCATTCATTCTTTTTTTTTTCCGTTCCCTTGGACCTTGTCGTATTGGCTCAGCCTTTAGTGCTCCATGTCCATTCTGGGTCTACCAGCCATCCTCCTGCCTCCCAGACTATACCAGTATTGTTGGGGCTGGTAATTGATCTTAAGGGTGTCCTTGAGGATCAGCTATCTGTATTTTCATCAGGGGGTTTCTTTTTATATGCCCTACAGACTCCCTTTCCACACCCCACCCGCACTCATTGACTAAATCCAAGGGCAACTCTCCTCTTTGCACCATGTCTTCCCTTAGGAAGCATCATCCATTAATGCCATCCCACCCAGGATGGGATCTCTCTCCCTGCCACTCAGCATGTTTTCTGAGCTGCTAATTGAACCTGGTTTGCTCAAGCCATAGTCAACATAGTTAAGGCATTATAGCTTTAAGCCACCAGAGCAGCAGTGCAACTGCTAATTAAGACAATAATTGACAGTATCCTACCCTGTGCAACTGAACAAAAATATGTCAAGCTCATTCTAGACCAACTCTGAACTTTAGAACACACACTGATAGGAGCACTGCAAAAACACTCCGTCAATTAAAAATTTTATATAGACTATGGCATCTGTTAGTCCTTTCTGCTAGGACAGCTATAGCAAAAAAATATATATATATTGGGACTAATGATAAAATTAAAATATAGTCCACCATTATTATATATACACTCGAGCTTGCAAAACTCAAAAATTCAAATGGTTGACAACAAATCTGTAGATTCATTAGCAGACCGACATAAGGGCCATTGTGACATTATAAAGTGACTCGTTTGGCTACTAGTCCCTTAAAGAGCTTCCCTGCTACTTGACGCACTATTCTTCAAAATATTTAATCATGGCTGTTGTCCTCCTCCGAGGCACATTCTTTCCCCTCAGAGAACAGAGCTACCGTCTGAGCAACAGTCAGTATGATGGCCTAATACTAACTAGAACTCGCTTCAAAACTGTGATTGAAGAAATAGTCCTGTCTAGACTAGGACCTGCTACTTGGAATCACTTTACCTCAGAAATCACAGTTCATCAAGAAGTGAACAAGTTTAAGTAGATGTTCACTTTAGGTTGATTTTTAAAGAAGTAGGTTGTGTTTGCTTTTGTGACAGTAGCTAAATCAAATTCTCCTGTAAATCAACTCAATTAAATGTTCAAGTACTGAAAAATGTATCTATGTTAAAGCATATATATCTGTGTATATTCTATGTATATTATAGTATGTATTTATCTTTTCCTACTTTTTTCATTCACCTTGTTTGTAATGTGTTTTTTTGTGTGTATACCATACCTAATGTTTTGTAAAATGTTTTGCACAAGACTTCATGATGCTCATATGAGCCGAATCATGACTAAAAGGAGTCACCTGACCAGCTCTCTCACCTGATCAAGAATGGAAATAAAGAAATAAATAAACCTTACCTACCTTTAGGCACCGTCCTCGTACTCGTATACCACACTTTAGCATGCAGGCTGCTCTGGTAAACCTACCCGTTAGTAATAATCTTATACATTTATTCCTCATGGCTTTGATCCACTTCTTCACTCCTGTCTTTCTGCTACCACATCTGGCATCTAACTGACTTTGCTATCTGTTCCTCTTTGTATTATATGCATCACTGTATTACATCTGCTCTCTGGTACTCCAGGTTTTACCTCTTCAACACTTCCATTTTCTTTGATATTCAATCTTTTTTGTTTCTATAATTTTACTTTGTCAACATTTTTACTACTTATACTGTCAGAAGACCATGATGAATTATTTCGTGCAACACTGTTGTATTTTCTTATATTCTTAAAGTGCTTTGCCTTTTACTAAGTTTTCTAATGTCTAGTGGCTCAAGAGGTAACACACATGTCTTTGGTGCAGAAAGCTGTGGGTTCTGTTCTCACAGAGTACATTGATTAATTTTTTTCCATTGCTAACACTGCAGTACAATGGGGGGGGGGGAGGGGGTGCTGCACTCCTGAATGTGCCATCCTTTGGATGAGACATTAAAAGGAGTCTGAGTTGGTGGTAGCTCAGGTGGATGTAAAATATCCCATGACACTTACTGAAAAAAGAGTAGGGGTGCTTTATTAGCATTTGCCTAATTTAATTGTTTGAGGCTGGCTTAATAGCTGAAGTATTTACTGACAGTCGCAAGGAACAGGGTTTGATTCTTACTTTTGGTCACAGTCTGGTTACTGGCTAGGCATGGATAGTCTGTACACTGATTGCCTAACATTTACCTATGAACATTGATTAATAACATGATAAAATCTGCAACCTTATTTATCATCTTTTATTCAATACTCCTTAACTTACAGCAACCTTAAATATTTATTATCTTTTATACTCTTTAACATATTAAAACGTCAGTACACTTATAAGTAAGTACCTTCTTCATATTTATATTATTGTGTCAGATTACACTATACATTGTCTGGTCACCCTTCTTCTTATACTCTCCCACCATCACAAAAGCGTTTACCTCCTGTTTCCACATATGTATTTAAACACATTTGACAACTAGTACAGCTTTTTTTACTTCTACATATTTAAAATGCATTGCAACGTAAGAACAACAGTGGACATTTGACTACAAAAGTAAAGCTCATCATTTGTAACTGCAACAGTCTGCAGTTCTGTACACGATGACCTTTCAGCAGTGTTTGAGTTAAGTATGCATGCTTTCTTTCTTAACTTCATTAATAGAAAAGTGATGTACATATATTCCTGGTAAGCCTTATTCCATTGGTACCAACTCTCTTCTCCCATTGTATAATGTCTCATCTCTCTCCAAATGTGATGCTCTTTCAAGATTTTTCATCTGTTGTATGCATCATCTGTCTTTAGCACGGTCTTTTTTTTCATCTAAAAGTGAAAATCAGATCAGTTTCTTCTTCTAACAAGAAATGCCTCCCTCCTGCTCAGCCACCTTTCCCTTGCCTTTGGAATGGATGTTTTCCATAACTCGTGCCAGTACCTGCCTTGTCTGCTGGGTGTACGTCTTACTTAACATCTTTCTTTTTGTGCTTCCATTTGTCTGGGTACTTCTGGTTCCCTTCCTGTCTTCCTCTTTATTCATTACAGCCCTGCTGGACTCCAGCAGTTCCTCCAGATCACCTATAATCACTCACGGTTTCATATGCAGACAAGTCACCCTTTCAAAGGAGACTAGTCTCTAATGTTGCTGTCATTCGCACTCGCTTCATAACTGGGTTTCTGCTGGTTCTTCATCACCTGACTCACAGCCTAGTTTCCTTTCCCATAGGAGGTGTGTTTTCTTGTCTGATGTATGGTTGTCCCTACTAGCTCCTTCCATAGCTGTTGGTCCCACTTCATGTTGCTGCTCTGCCTATTAGCAGCCTTTAGTCCTCATTACTTGTTTATAGAAGTCTGTGGCCTTTCTGTGCTTGTATGCCCATGTTTTATCTTTCATGTCACCCCAGGAACAATGAGGTAGATCACTTTTCTTCTGTATCACAATACTGGACTATACGCTTCATCTTCCACAAATGAAATATAATGCTGAGACTTATTGTAGTCACTTAAATGATGCTGGTTTCTATAAGAATGATACTATGGTCCAATAACTGTTATATATTTTCTCTCTTGGTCTTTTCAGTTTCTGATTTCTTATTCCTAATCTGTGTCCTTCTTGGGTGTCTATATATTAGTTGGCCTTCCTGGGATGATTCATATCTCATTTTCTACAATTATAACTGGGTCACTGCCCTCTCCATCCGCTGACCATGGATATTCTCTCTGCTTGTACTGTCTTCTAATTCATCTTCCTATTGATTGCATTGGCCGGCTACTGCAGCTCTTTAATTTCATTCAAACCTCCAATGATATAATTGTCTCCCTTTTTCAACTGTTCTCTCTAATGGGAGTCCAACACTCACCTCCATCATACATTTTGGCCAACATGGCACAAAGCTCATCGTGGCAACCTGCCAGTTTTTCTGAGAACCTCACCAGTTTTGGGAGTACACAGTCAGTTTTAGCTTTACAATGTATGTCTTAACAGCCTTATGTCTCTAATATCTCGCTTTGTCAAAATTGTATGTTTCCTATAACTGTATACTTCCATTTTCCTTTCCAGTGAATGTTCATCAATGTTTTTTGTTTCTCACTTGTGACACTGAACAGTCGTATCACTATTTTTGCCAGGCTCAAAAGTGAGACCAAGAATAATCCAGAAATTAACAAATGCTGGCTTCATTTACCCAGTTAGTCTTTGCCCACATTTGTAAACAATAATATATGAGGGTAAATTTCAGCATTATCCAGAGCTTATCATGACTTATGGTCACAGTTTTATTGATATGTATCTTTATATTAAAATTTATAAAGAACCAAAACACAAGACTATATGTAATTATATATCTAATTATGTTTTTATATGTGTAACTGTATAGCGTGCTGTTTTAAACTGAAACAATTGTAAATACTAAAATACTGTTTCTTTTTGAAAAGAGACCATATTAAAATGAAGTAGAAATAACTAATATTTGTGATCCCAATGAAGGAAAAAAAAAACACAGAGACTTGCAGCCCTTAGAGGTAAAAAAAGAACAAAACTTTAGTACAAACCAAGAATCCTGTGTACATAGATAACCAATACAACTCTTAAAAAAGCATCAGAAATACTAATTTAAATGTATATAAACTCAGAGCCTTCTTTGTGTTGTGCATATTTTTTCTATTTGTGTGCCTGTTGAAGTGCAGATAGGGAGAATATATGCCAAACTGAAGTTGTGATGCCTGAACAGTATTTACCCTAATCTGATATGCAGTTATCTTGTAGATATATATGTGTTTATTAATATAAATATCTATCTTTACACATTAGCAACTCTTTTCCTACCCTGTATATAATGTATGGTCAACTTTATTGCTTGCCTTTATATTTTGCTTATTTTGTATTTCACGTATTGTACTACTTTATTATTGTCTTAATATTTGTAACCATTGTTCAGTTTAATTCTCTTTGTGTACTGTGGAGCTTTTCTGCCCGGGCCTCCAAAGAAAATGGGCTCATACCAAGTTGAACTTTCTCGATAAACAAATGTAAAATAAATAAATCTTTATCTATCTATCTATTTATTTACATCTCTCTCTCTCTCTCTCATATCTACCTATATATATATATATATATATATATATATATATATATATATATATATATATGTGTGTGTGTGTGTATATATATATATATATATATATATATATATATATATATAAATAAACATACACACTATGATATGAGAGCTATAGATATGTATAATTTACAAAGCCTTCCCCATGTGAAAAGATTAAATAGTATAAAAGCAAACTTCAAAATTCACTTTTCTTTCAGAAACTGATGACCATCAGGCCCTTTATAAGCCTGTGCAATCCAACCCAATTGTGTCCCTGTGTTTCATGGGTGTTTATTAGGAGAGGTATGTTAGGAAGTTTCTAGAGGTTTTATGGAGGGGTATGTTAGTTTGGGCATTACTGTCTGCATCTCTCTATCAGAGACATGGAAGCCAGACCTGGGGTGAATTTCTGACTTCCCATCAATTGTTCAAGGTTATGCTTAAATAGGATTATGGCTGGACTCTGCTTAACATGGATGGGGAGCCTGTTCCAGAGCATGGGGATCCTCTGAGACACATATCTGTCTCACCAGCAAGTCTTATGTATGTCACAAGCAGAATTTAAATTCTTGGATGTTGCGGTTCTGATCCTTTTCATTTTGCAGATGTGCATAAGGACTATCAGAGCTGGATCCATGGATGCCTTGCATGCCAAGCATAGATTGCCTCTCAGTAACCTGTAAGAGACAGGGTATAGTTTTAGGGCTTTAAGGTGATCCATACAGGATAATGTGCTTATACCCTGGAGTCTTCTGGTAAGGAACCTTTGTGGGTGTTCCAGCTGTTGCATAGGTTAGGTTAGGTACATACTGAAGGGGTCATTATACTAAATGATGGGTATGATAAGGGCCGAATAAAGTGGTACTATGACTTCCTTGGACCTGGATGCTATGCCCTTACTTATAAGTGGGGTGACATAGAAAGATTTTCTTACTACCTTGGCCACATGTTTGCCAGATTACTGTCTACATATGTTCTCAGATTCCTAACTGCTGGGTGAACTCTCAGCCAATCCCTAGTTATGTGTCTTAATTCTGTTTCCTAATTAATGTTGTGGCCATGACTTAGACATCCATTTTTCTACAAATGTTGTCTTAATTCAATGTTAGTTTTTATTTCTATCTTTACTTGTTCAAAAGTTACTATATGCACCCTATATTTACCACTGTGTTTCTTTTATTGTATTTAATGCTGTTTGTAATGCTGTATAATTTTATTGCAAATTTCTGTGTACTATATTTGGAGATTTTCTCCAGGGGCCTCCACTGAAAATGGGCAGTTTTGCCCAGTCGGACGTATCCCAGTGAACAAATGTAAATAAAATTAAATAAATAAATAAACTTTTAGGGGTGTTTTATCAATGGCGTTATTAGCCTCAGTGGCAGTTTTCTCAAAAGGCACTATAATGCTTTTCTTGGCATTGAGTTTTAGTCTGTGACTTTGGCACCAGTCACTTGGACCCTCTTGTAAGATGTTTGTGCTGTAGGGGAATCTATCTGTGAACTTGGTCACCCAAAGGCTCTTGACATTAGTCTTTACCTCTGAGAAGTAGGTACCAAATAGGAGCTGTTCCAGCACAGAGTCCTGAGATACCCTGCTGGTGAGAAGTCTCTTAGTGGAGGTAGTATCACTGATCTTGACTTCCTTCGCCATGTTTGTCAGTGAGCAGGCAATCCAGTGAATTTTGTAGAGGTTTATGCTCAGTTTGGCGAGTTTGTCATCTGTAATCAAGTGGGGTATTGTATTTTCCACTCCTCCATTGTTTTGTTGACCTTCTCAAAGATGTCCACCAGGTTTAGTAGGCATGATTTTCCCTTGATGAAGCCAAACTGGGTTGGATCCAGTGTCTGAAGGTTGCCGATGTCTTTGTTCATGCTCGTCCATGGCTTTGCATATTAAACTAGTCAGACTAATACATCTGTAGTTTCCTGGATTGGTTGATGGTCCACCCTTGTGAAGTGGTATAACTGCTGCAGTCTGTTCTCATGATACAAACCTTATTTTGAAGCTATCATTGAAAAGTGACATACATGGTCCTGATAGGTCATGTTTCAAGCAATTTAGAAGGCATCCCTGGATATTGTCAGGGCCCATTAAGGGTGTGTTTTTGGCCTTAGCGAGTGCTGGCAGGACCTGTTTCCTGCTAATAGTTGGAGGGGTATGTTATTAAGTATTTCATGGAAGGAGATTGGGGGGATTGGTAATGAAGTTTATGCTGAATTTGTCATACAGCAAATTCGCTATGTCGCTCTGCTCAGTGAAAGTGGCACCACTGACAACTAGTTTGGCACACTAATGTGTGCTGTCCTTCAGGTTTCAGACATAGGTTTAGAAAGCCTTTTGGTTATCTTCAGACTGTGAGGCTATCTTGACCTCAAAAATGGACTTGTTTGACTTAATTAGTCATCTTAGTTTCCTGTTTCATTTAATTAGAAACTTCCTATTATTATGGGAGTTGCTCTTCCTGATTTTTGCCATAATTTTTTTCCTTCTGTTATATGCCCTATTAAGGTTAGAGCTTTCCCATATTGTGAGTACCACATCCAGCATGTTGGAACATCTACTGATTGTGCACACTAGCTGGTCAGTGGTATTTGTGTAAAAAGTCTTGGGATTATTGTGCCTGCGAGTATAAAGCAATGTATGTTTCCAAATCCACAGAGGTGTAGTTAAATTCTCTCAGAAATGGGTTATTTGGTTTAATGGTGTCTCCAGTATGTCTAGGTGTAAGTTTTGGGATTCTGTGAACATAGAGGGTGACCTGTACATTGCTAGGGTATGGTATGGGATATTGTCTATTGTGATTTGCACATGGATAGATTCCAGGGCATTGTACTGTTTAGCCAATATAGAGTTATGCTTGCTGCTAATATAGATTGACATTCCTCAACCTTTTGCCCCTATTTGTGCAGCTGATGGTCTAAATGTGTTAAAGGCACTGAAGCATTGCACTGTCTGAGTACTTTCTATGGGTTTAAACCATGTCTTGGTAATGGCATAGATGTTTGTAGTCTCCAGAATGAAGACATCTTGTATGATATAGTGTTACTTACTTAGGTTCCTAGCATGAACAGTGACACTTTTAGCTTTCTTTGGATTTGATTTGCTATATTAGTAGGTTTGGCATTGGCTAAAAAGAATGTGAGGGGGTGGGTAAATTTTTAGGAAGTATTCAAAAGCCTAGGGAAGACGGGTACAAACTATCCATGTTCTCTCATGCTGACAGATATGGAATCCTCTGAAAAGACACCTGAAACTTAGCCGATTATTGATTAATGAATAAGGCCATAGAGAGCCTCCAAACACCTGACCTGTCTAAGTTTGGATTCATCAAGGGAGGTCATGCTTGATCATTCTGGTGGACTTTTTTTTTTTTTTGAAAAGGTCACCAGAACAATGGGTAAAGGTAAAATGGTGCACATTGCATAGCTGACACAGTCTCCCACTCATTCATAGTCGAAAAGCAAAAAAAAAAGACTGTGAATAAACCCCTGTGTCACCCTCTGGATTATCAGCTGGCTCACTGACAGGATGCAGGAAATTTAATGTGGGGGAAGTTACCTACACAATGAGACAAATCACAAGTTAAGCCCCCTAAGGATATGTATTGGGACCTCTCCTGTTGGGCTTCTACTTCTCTGAAGTAAAAGCCAAATCAAAGGGCTCTGGCTGACTATGTTTGTAAATGATTGCAAGTTAGGAGCTTTTATTGAATCCTTAAATTACTAATGACTTAGCTGCCCTGCAGTAAGGTTTTTCCCAAATAAATAACTGGTACCAAAATCATGGCGTGAAACTAAATGCCAAAAATGCATTATTATACCCTTTGGGAAGTCCTCTACTTTGAGGAACTACAGCATTGACAATACACCCCCTAATATGTGACCCATTTGTTTGGGATTTCAGAACTTATGTGGATAGTGACCCAGTTTTTGACCACATGTCCATTGTAATAAGAACATTCTTCAGCTTTGCACAAATTCTAAACAAAGATATTATGCCTAGATATAGGGATGCTATTGTCCCCTGTCCTTTATAGGCTATCATTTAGTGTGATGCCCCTCTTGACATGTATCTGCACAGACACATGCAGCAACTGGAACTGGAATGACCACAGAGATACCTTACTAAAGCGATACAAGGCCTAAACAATACATCTTACATGGACCAATTCAAAGTTCTGTCACTATACTAGGTATCCCACAGACTGCTAAGAGGTGACTGGCATATGAGGCATAGTCTTACCAAGACTGATTGATTTACTATTTATCAGCAAATTAAGTGGCTTAAGAAATACTTGGTCTAAGGATCTAAACCACTTCTACAACATCAACAAAATGGTATGGAAGAACAGGTATATGTCCCAAAGGATACTTCTGCTGTGGAACAGACTCCCCATGCACACAAAGTTCATCCATGTCCATGAATAAGCATAACGTGGATCTATGGATAGGAAACGGAAACATTTCCCTGGGATTACCTCTTGCACTACTAATGGACAAAGGTAGCTCCTAAATACTTTATCCCATGCATAGGTCCCCTCATATTATCTATGGTATGATCTCAGCTATTTTCAGTAGAGGTAATATGTAATTATCGAACGTGAGATGGGTAAGGCCAGTCTAACCCCATTTGGGATGGGTTAATTCAAGCACCAAAAAAGACATTGGCTAGGCTTAAAATGGCAGGCCATTTTAAGCAATGAACATATAAAATGGCAATTTCGATATCAGTAATTTGCACTGTTGTCTCTCGTGATCATCATCAGTCATCATCATCCCCCTTTTTTTCATCTTCTGCATGGGGTCAGTGTGTCGTGTTTGCTGTCATAATCATTTATTTTTATTTTATTTTTATTTTATTTTACATTTTTTTATTTTACATTTGTTGACCGGGCTAGTCTAACTGGACAAATATCAGTTTTCAGTAGAGGCCCAGGGAGAAAAGCTCCAATTACAAGAAGTAAACAATCATTAACATTAAAAATATTAAGCAAAATACCATAAGTTCAAGGGTGGACTTATGAAAAATTAATGGAAACAAAAATAAAGCAGAACAATTTTTCAGAAAATAGTTGGTTAATAATAGGATTACAAGGTAAGCAACATTCAGCAGTTAGATACAAAAAAAATTTAAGATGTGATAACATGGTGGAGGGAAGAAGAAAAATGTTAGAGACATTCTCAAAGATAAGACTGTCAAAAGTTAAAAAAAAAAAGTTGTTTAGAGGGACAGTTGGGCAAGGGGGGGAAGTTGGGAGTAGTGGAGAAGTAATTTCAGTCAGGATTAGCACAAGGACACAGCCATTGAGTTTTAAGATGTTCTTTGATATGTCTTTTGAAAAGGGATGTAGAGTCTAGGTTTGTTATTTCCTGAGGTAGTTGATTCCAGATCTTCCCGACAGAATTTGAAAATAATGAGTCCCCAGCTTTATTCTTTTGATTTGGTTAAGGCTACAAGGAGTTTATTAGCTGAGCATAGTGTGGCTAGGTTTTTATAAGGTGAAATCAGTTTTGTAAGGCTAGGGGTAGCATCAGGATAGTAAAGGGTTTTATGAATGATAATTAATTGTTGATAGAGTAAGTGGTTGTTGAGTTCTAACCAATCTAGTTGCTTGAGGTTAAAGACAATGGTGGGTTCTAAAAGGGTAGCAGTAATGAATCTAGTAATACTATTGTAACAGGTAGAAAGTTTGGTGATGTTATTTTTAGACAAGTTTGTATATATAGCAGAGGCATAGAAAAGGGTGGAGATCAGGTGGGTCTGGGCCACTGTTTTTCTAGCAGTTGGGGTAAGAAAGGGTTTAATTCTGTAGAGAGTACCGATTTTTTTGTTAACTGATTTAATGGTGTTGTTAATGTGGTCATCAAAATTAAGATGGTTGTCAATGGTTACACCTAATAGGCAGTGGTCTTATCTGGACTAATACAGGTAGTGTTGTTAGAGGAGATAGTGAAGAAAGGTGTTGGTGATTTGTTTGTAGGGGTAAAGAGAAGAAGTTTTGTTTTTTTGGGATTAAGAAGGAGAGAGTGTTCCATAAACCATTTTTCTACATTATGGAAGACTGTTTGGGTGAGGACTGGAGGAGGAGGCGTTATTAGGAGAGGTATGTTAGGAAGTTTCTAGAGGTTTTATGGAGGGGTATGTTAGTTTGGGCATTACTGTCTGCATCTCTCTATCAGAGACATGGAAGCCAGACCTGGGGTGAATTTCTGACTTCCCATCAATTGTTCAAGGTTATGCTTAAATAGGATTATGGCTGGACTCTGCTTAACATGGATGGGGAGCCTGTTCCAGAGCATGGGGATCCTCTGAGACACATATCTGTCTCACCAGCAAGTCTTATGTATGTCACAAGCAGAATTTAAATTCTTGGATGTTGCGGTTCTGATCCTTTTCATTTTGCAGATGTGCATAAGGACTATCAGAGCTGGATCCATGGATGCCTTGCATGCCAAGCATAGATTGCCTCTCAGTAACCTGTAAGAGACAGGGTATAGTTTTAGGGCTTTAAGGTGATCCATACAGGATAATGTGCTTATACCCTGGAGTCTTCTGGTAAGGAACCTTTGTGGGTGTTCCAGCTGTTGCATAGGTTAGGTTAGGTACATACTGAAGGGTCATTATACTAAATGATGGGTATGATAAGGGCCGAATAAAGTGGTACTATGACTTCCTTGGACCTGGATGCTATGCCCTTACTTATAAGTGGGGTGACATAGAAAGATTTTCTTACTACCTTGGCCACATGTTTGCCAGATTACTGTCTACATATGTTCTCAGATTCCTAACTGCTGGGTGAACTCTCAGCCAATCCCTAGTTATGTGTCTTAATTCTGTTTCCTAATTAATGTTGTGGCCATGACTTAGACATCCATTTTTCTACAAATGTTGTCTTAGTTCAATGTTAGTTTTTATTTCTATCTTTACTTGTTCAAAAGTTACTATATGCACCCTATATTTACTATCTTGTTTACCACTGTGTTTCTTTTATTGTATTTAATGCTGTTTGTAATGCTGTATAATTTTATTGCAAATTTCTGTGTACTATATTTGGAGATTTTCTCCAGGGGCCTCCACTGAAAATGGGCAGTTTTGCCCAGTCGGACGTATCCCAGTGAACAAATGTAAATAAAATTAAATAAATAAATAAACTTTTAGGGGTGTTTTATCAATGGCGTTATTAGCCTCAGTGGCAGTTTTCTCAAAAGGCACTATAATGCTTTTCTTGGCATTGAGTTTTAGTCTGTGACTTTGGCACCAGTCACTTGGACCCTCTTGTAAGATGTTTGTGCTGTAGGGGAATCTATCTGTGAACTTGGTCACCCAAAGGCTCTTGACATTAGTCTTTACCTCTGAGAAGTAGGTACCAAATAGGAGCTGTTCCAGCACAGAGTCCTGAGATACCCTGCTGGTGAGAAGTCTCTTAGTGGAGGTAGTATCACTGATCTTGACTTCCTTCGCCATGTTTGTCAGTGAGCAGGCAATCCAGTGAATTTTGTAGAGGTTTATGCTCAGTTTGGCGAGTTTGTCATCTGTAATCAAGTGGGGTATTGTATTTTCCACTCCTCCATTGTTTTGTTGACCTTCTCAAAGATGTCCACCAGGTTTAGTAGGCATGATTTTCCCTTGATGAAGCCAAACTGGGTTGGATCCAGTGTCTGAAGGTTGCCGATGTCTTTGTTCATGCTCGTCCATGGCTTTGCATATTATTAAACTAGTCAGACTAATACATCTGTAGTTTCCTGGATTGGTTGATGGTCCACCCTTGTGAAGTGGTATAACTGCTGCAGTCTGTTCTCATGATACAAACCCTATTTTGAAGCTATCATTGAAAAGTGACATACATGGTCCTGATAGGTCATGTTTCAAGCAATTTAGAAGGCATCCCTGGATATTGTCAGGGCCCATTAAGGGTGTGTTTTTGGCCTTAGCGAGTGCTGGCAGGACCTGTTTCCTGCTAATAGTTGGAGGGGTATGTTATTAAGTATTTCATGGAAGGAGAATGGGGGGATTGGTAATGAAGTTTATGCTGAATTTGTCATACAGCAAATTCGCTATGTCGCTCTGCTCAGTGAAAGTGGCACCACTGACAACTAGTTTGGCACACTAATGTGTGCTGTCCTTCAGGTTTCAGACATAGGTTTAGAAAGCCTTTTGGTTATCTTCAGACTGTGAGGCTATCTTGACCTCAAAAATGGACTTGTTTGACTTAATTAGTCATCTTAGTTTCCTGTTTCATTTAATTAGAAACTTCCTATTATTATGGGAGTTGCTCTTCCTGATTTTGCCATAATTTTTTCCTTCTGTTATATGCCCTATTAAGGTTAGAGCTTTCCCATATTGTGAGTACCACATCCAGCATGTTGGAACATCTACTGATTGTGCACACTAGCTGGTCAGTGGTATTTGTGTAAAAAGTCTTGGGATTATTGTGCCTGCGAGTATAAAGCAATGTATGTTTCCAAATCCACAGAGGTGTAGTTAAATTCTCTCAGAAATGGGGTATTTGGTTTAATGGTGTCTCCAGTATGTCTAGGTGTAAGTTTTGGGATTCTGTGAACATAGAGGGTGACCTATACATTGCTAGGGTATGGTATGGGATATTGTCTATTGTGATTTGCACATGGATAGATTCCAGGGCATTGTACTGTTTAGCCAATATAGAGTTATGCTTGCTGCTAATATAGATTGACATTCCTCAACCTTTTGCCCCTATTTGTGCAGCTGATGGTCTAAATGTGTTAAAGGCACTGAATCATTGCACTGTCTGAGTACTTTCTATGGGTTTAAACCATGTCTTGGTAATGGCATAGATGTTTGTAGTCTCCAGAATGAAGACATCTTGTATGATATAGTGTTACTTACTTAGGTTCCTAGCATGAACAGTGACACTTTTAGCTTTCTTTGGATTTGATTTGCTATGTTAGTAGGTTTGGCATTGGCTAAAAAGAATGTGAGGGGGTGGGTAAATTTTTAGGAAGTATTCAAAAGCCTAGGGAAGACGGGTACAAACTATCCATGTTCTCTCATGCTGACAGATATGGAATCCTCTGAAAAGACACCTGAAACTTAGCCGATTATTGATTAATGAATAAGGCCATAGAGAGCCTCCAAACACCTGACCTGTCTAAGTTTGGATTCATCAAGGGAGGTCATGCTTGATCATTCTGGTGGACTTTTTTTTTTTTGAAAAGGTCACCAGAACAATGGGTAAAGGTAAAATGGTGCACATTGCATAGCTGACACAGTCTCCCACTCATTCATAGTCGAAAAGTAAAAAAAAAGACTGTGAATAAACCCCTGTGTCACCCTCTGGATTATCAGCTGGCTCACTGACAGGATGCAGGAAATTTAATGTGGGGGAAGTTACCTACACAATGAGACAAATCACAAGTTAAGCCCCCTAAGGATATGTATTGGGACCTCTCCTGTTGGGCTTCTACTTCTCTGAAGTAAAAGCCAAATCAAAGGGCTCTGGCTGACTATGTTTGTAAATGATTGCAAGTTAGGAGCTTTTATTGAATCCTTAAATTACTAATGACTTAGCTGCCCTGCAGTAAGGTTTTTCCCAAATAAATAACTGGTACCAAAATCATGGCGTGAAACTAAATGCCAAAAATGCATTATTATACCCTTTGGGAAGTCCTCTTACTTTGAGGAACTACAGCATTGACAATACACCCCCCTAATATGTGACCCATTTGTTTGGGATTTCAGAACTTATGTGGATAGTGACCCAGTTTTTGACCACATGTCCATTGTAATAAGAACATTCTTCAGTTTTGCACAAATTCTAAACAAAGATATTATGCCTAGATATAGGGATGCTATTGTCCCCTGTCCTTTATAGGCTATCATTTAGTGTGATGCCCCTCTTGACATGTATCTGCACAGACACATGCAGCAACTGTAACTGAAATGACCACAGAGATACCTTACTAAAGCGATACAAGGCCTAAACAATACATCTTACATGGACCAATTCAAAGTTCTGTCACTATACTAGGTATCCCACAGACTGCTAAGAGGTGACTGGCATATGAGGCATAGTCTTACCAAGACTGATTGATTTACTATTTATCAGCAAATTAAGTGGCTTAAGAAATACTTGGTCTAAGGATCTAAACCACTTCTACAACATCAACAAAATGGTGTGGAAGAACAGGTATATGTCCCAAAGGATACTTCTGCTGTGGAACAGACTCCCCATGCACACAAAGTTCATCCATGTCCATGAATAAGCATAACGTGGATCTATGGATAGGAATCGGAAACATTTCCCTGGGATTACCTCTTGCACTACTAATGGACAAAGGTAGCTCCTAAATACTTTATCCCATGCATAGGTCCCTCAGATTGTCTGTGGTATGATCTCAGCTATTTTCAGTAGAGGTAATATGTAATTATCGAACGTGAGATGGGTAAGGCCAGTCTAACCCCATTTGGGATGGGTTAATTCAAGCACCAAAAAAGACATTGGCTAGGCTTAAAATGGCAGGCCATTTTAAGCAATGAACATATAAAATGGCAATTTCGATATCAGTAATTTGCACTGTTGTCTCTCTTGATCATCATCAGTCATCATCATCCCCCTTTTTTTCATCTTCTGCATGGGGTCAGTGTGTCGTGTTTGCTGTCATCATCATCTCTCATTCGATGCCAAATGCCTGTCATCTTTGGCACTCATGCCTGACTGTTGCAGAGTTTCTTTCACACAATCCATCTACCTCTTTGCTGCATGCCCTCATTTACTCTTGCCTTCTTCCTGTCTGTCCCAAATATTCTTCACCAAATTGTCTTTGCTTTTCAGCACATGTGCCGTAACCACCATAATCTGTTCACATTGATCTTTTCTGCAACTGGAGCTACTTTGGCTTCTGCCTTTTTGTCCTTATTTCTTCATTTGTCCCACAGTGTGCATCCTACTACCCTTCTCGGGCACTTCATTTCCATCACCTCTAGCATTCTTATATGCTCTATCTTTACTGCCCAGGTTTCTGTACCATACAGTAGTATTGGTCACACCAGTGTCTTGTACACCTTACTTTTCAGATTCTTTGGCATTTTTCTGTCAGGATTTAGATAGTGGTCCATTTTAAGTAATTTTTCCATTTGCCATAGAAACCCATCCCCACAGTGGCCAGTGGTACATTGCAGTCTGGGATAAAGCATGCCTGTACATATCAGCTTTCTGACTTTACATGCAGCACACAGCAATTGTCTATGTGAAGTTGCATCCTGCTGCAATACATCAGCTTGCCAACTGTGGACTGTTGTGGAATAGATTTGTCCAATAAATAATAATGCCAGCAGCTGATTCACGTGTGTACTTTGTCACTCTTGTGTCCTTGAATAATTTTGTTTTGGAATAATATAGGTCTTTATATACTGTGATTCATGCTAAACATTAAAGAAAGTGTCCTGTGACTAGTTGGGTTTTTGTGGTTAAATAAAAAAGAATTCATAATTAATTAATAACCTTTACCTTTTTGTTAGGATTCAGTATTACTTTAAATAATACCTTCATTGTAGTTCTTGTGAAGTTTAGAAAAATTCTATTCTTAAAATTTAGTGACCTTGTTTGGTTTTGTACAAATATAATAATATTATAATAATGGATGTAGTAGAACATATTGCAGTAGCTAAGCTAAGAAGCTTCTGGAGTTAGTGTCTGTATATCCAAAGCACCTCCCAAATGTAAAGTATGTGTTTCATCATAAAATGTTAAAAAAAATAGAAATGAAAACTCAGTTCTCGCCTTTTAATATTGGTAAACGTGGACATATTTTCCTAATGGCCTGATTTCAGAGTTTTTTTAGCCAGATGTTAATAACTAATAGTGTAGAAAATTCTTACAACTTTAAGAGGAATTTGCGTATATAATATCTGTAAAAGTTAAGTATTTAAATGAAATGTGTTTAATATTTTTGTGTCAGAAATAAAAAGTGATTGGAAAGAGATAAAATGTCATGTGAAAGTAAATTTGTGTATTGAAAAATATAACACATTTTAGGAAGCTATGCCAAATCATGATTATAATAATTAAGGCTTTGGTGTTTCTTTAACTTGTTTCAAGACTATTGCCTTTTTGTTACTTATTAGTTTTTCAGTATTGTAAATGATTAAGCATATGAATTTAGTTTTCCAGCTTTCATTTATTTTTGTTTCTAATACTACTGGTAGCAGTTTATAACTGTTGCAGAAGGCACAAAATACTTGCATCTTTTGTGACCGTGCTAGATAAAAAAAAAAAAAAAGGATCCGTATGCATATGGATAACTTGAACATCACATTTATCACTATCACTAGGTTCAAAGCCACCAGTTGTGCCATGAAGCCAATTGGTCATGACATGAAACTAAATTAGTTGGCTGTGTTATATGATGTAAACTGATGTTGACACTAGATACTGAACTGGAGGCTCAGAAACTGTGCTGAAATGTTAGTATCCTTAAAATGCATAGGTTGAAAACCGTATCTAGGATATAAAATAGTAAATGTCAGGATGTCGATTGTGCCAGCAATTACCTGATGCATTGGTGCAATTACATTGCACTTTTGTTTCAAAATGGGACATAAATTACCAGAAACAGTCAGACATTATAAACATGAGGTGCTGTATGAAAGTTGAATTGCTTTGTGTTCTTAACATGGTTACAGTATCCAGGTACTTGGAAGACCAGAAGACGTGAATGTCTTTCTTAGTCATCACATGAAGATTTGATCAGTCTTTGTCATTTCTGTTGAGACAGTGGTATCACAAATTGCTGTATTCACAAAATGTAATTTAAAATTACAAATCCACATAGATAAGGCAGTAAATATAATAAAAGTCGATGATGCACACACTTGGGACATCTTACACACAGTTCTGACTCTTTGTAAAATATAATAAGGTAGATCTCATAGTAAACAGGAGTACCACATATGGGTCCAAAGGACACAACCACATTGTTTTGGTTATTAATAATTCGCAAACCTTCAATTCCTGGATTTTCTTTCATGTTTGATCACTGTTTATCTCTTGGTAATCCTGTAGGTTATTTACAAAACACTAGTACTTTTTAATAGAGAAAATATAGCTTTAAAAAGTCTCCTCATCCCTTGCCATGATCAATAGTTACTTGACTGTCAGATGTCATTTTTAGAAAGCCACAGTTGCTATACTAGGTTGCTAATTGACTTTCTGATTAAATGGTCTTAGACTCTAATACCTTGAGGTCTTGATAAGGCTTCATCCAAAGAGTTGAGGGCCAGACTAATGGCACATTCACACATTTAATTGTATACCAGTTACTAAATGTATTCAGTGAAATTACAATTATGGCTGTGAAAAGCTTAGGTTAAGAGGCACTGATATTGGGTTTTATCCTTGAAGGTGACAAGTGGACCACAAAAACAGCCTCACATCATCTTGCAGACATGCAGGGTAGCAACATGACAACTTGAACAATGGCAGCGCTGCATGTGTCTGATCAGCCTAGGAAACATACACTCACTCGTGTACTCCTCAACTAGACTGTGCAGCACTGCATTTCTTGTGGCTTGCCAGTTCACTGTCAGTGCCTACACATGACTCAACTGTGTTGGGCATACAGCAATGCAGTACACTACTGATACATGGCTGCTGTCGTACTGCTGTTTCCTGGAGCTCGAATAGATGGGTAGCAAAAGTACTTAGAATGTAACCCCCCACCACAACACACACACACTGGCTCTAGAGTCAAAACAATGAGAGAGAGGGAAATTTCTACAGGCAAACTGAAGTGCAAAGATAAATATTTTCAGTGCAATTCACATTGCAAAATGGATTTTGTTTGTAAAGTAAGCAGACTGTATTTGGGCAAAGCTTAGTGAGCCAGATTAAAAAATGGTAACAGGTCATGCCTGGTCTATGGGCTGGTAGTAGTTTGGTACCATTGTTCTTGGATGTATTTTTGACTTTAAGCTATAACAAATGTTATTTACAGATCTCTTGATAAAAGTGACAGTCTAGCAATGAAGCACCTGAGATATTACTATGTCTATTTATTTATTTGTCTGGACCAGTTCCAAATTTAGCATAGTGGTATAAACTGAAAGAGGGACAATATAATTTTACCACTTACAAATTTTAGTTAAGCAAGCATAAAAAGCATACGTCAAGCAAAAGCATCTGACACTGGCTGAGTGGTACTGGGTGAATCTGAGAATTTATGTTATGTATGTGTATATACAGTCATTGATAGAGAGAAGAAAGAAGATTGTAAAACAAGGAAAAGAATGCCAGATATTTTGCACCATACAGGACATAATGAGGTTTATATAAAATAATTGTTTGCATGTAACATGGCTAGTACTCTATGGGGTATAACATGAATTGCATGCCACAATTGGATGTGTATACAACACTCTTTAGAGGAAAAGCACATTGTGAAGAGCGTTGCTATGAAGCTAGTGAGGGGATTTCAAGTAAGGAATGGTTGGTAATGACTATCACATTAGCAGTTGTTCTTATCTGTATTTGTCTTAAATAAATAAAAACATAATTTTCTAATCATGATGTAAGGGTGAAATTTAGGAGTATATTTTATTAAACATATCTTCTTGTTTATGCTGCAGTATGTGAGAAGTGAAATGTATTTTCTTTTAAGATTAATATGGAAAGTAGGAGGCTTAGGGTTTTTTGTGTGTTACAATTTGCTGAAATAGCTTTATTAAATTATTCCTGAATATGTTGGAGGAGTTGCTATTGTTCAGGGCTATAGGGAGGGATTCAATATAGCATTGAAAAAAAAAAAAACTATTGCTGGTACTGTCTTTATTTGTGGAAAGTGTAGGAAGAGGGTGTGGGGTTTTGGGAATGGAGGCTGTAGTTGGGATTGTTTAAATACTAGTCCTCTAGCAAAGTTGTTGAATGTATCACTTTAGATATTTTTGTATAGGATAGACCCCAAGAGGAGGTATGCTTGCTTTTTTATTGGGAGACCATGAGCATTGCAACAAATATAGCAGTTACGATCCTGCTTTACTGAGAAAGTATTATAAATATGTGGATTTTGTTGGTTATTACTTGCAGGGTGTTTTTTTTTTTTGTGTTGCTGCTCCAATGAGGGAGGAGTCTGAATTCAAATCTTGATAGGAGAACACCTTTACCAATCTCTGCTGTTTTTGAGGTTAAGCAATGTGATGTTTTGTTTGTCTTTCGGCTTTTTCCCGGTAAGGGGTTGCCACAGCGGAACTCCGGTCTGCTAATGATTGGCAGTAGATTTTTACGAAACGCTGAGGTGCCAGCTCGACGCCCAACCTTCAACGAAAGCATGCCCATTTACACATGCATGTCTTTTGAACGCTATCCAACTGTGGGGAGGACATGCAGACTCCACACAGAAGGCCCTCCCAAGCCAAGCCGATAATCGAACGGGAGAACCTCTTGCTGTGAGGTTACAATGCTATTGCCGTACCACCGCAATGTGATGTTCTATTTTATTTGTTTTTATGTTACTGATAAATGAGGCCCCTTTCAGCTATGACCCAACTGCGGAGAACAATCATGTAAAATTTCTAGTTGCAAATTTAAAGGGGGCTCTTAAATGAGATTACTTCCTCATTAGTGTCTCTAAGGGGGTAGGTACAGGTTTTGATAAATTCCCACTACTGTCTTCTACACTATTAATGATGAATTTGAATGGAAAGGTAGACAAGAAGCAGGTGGCTTATGCTATTACAGGAAGCCATTTAGCTTTTGTAAGAAGGCATTAATAAGTTCTTCATGCACAGAATAGGAATTTGTGTGTGTGCCTTAGTCATCTATATATGGTGCTGGAAAGTTGACTTTTGGTCTAACTACAGCACAGGATAGCAGGTATTTGTGATTTCAGCGAGAATGATGGATTAATCTGCACTTACTAGTCTGTGGAAACCCTTACTAGCTTTTCAGGATTCTGAATAACATGGCTTTAGTACAGTGTATCATCCCTTTCTTTTCTGGGTGATTCATGTTCAAGTCCCATTATAGAGTTGTACTGAGATGCGTTCATTTTACCATTGCAACAGCTAAAACATGCAGCTTATTGTTTTTACACCCATGGCATTTTGAGAATGACTAAAGTTACTGATAGTTGCACATTTAATGCAGAATTATTGGCAATCCTTTAAAATAAGTATTTCTTTAAAAGTCTATGTTGTATATAAGATAATTTGAGACTGTTGACCTGATACATCCCCACCTTCTTGCAATATCTTAGTAATGGGTGTCAACCCTAAAGTTGCCCCTTCCCTCAATCCTAGCCCTACACCTTACTTCATAAAAACCTTCTTGTTACACTGCCACAACACAAGACACATTTAGATAAACAAGCAATGCTATATCTATCCCCCTAACCCCTGACCTTAACCCTAAAGTACACAAACGCACAACACCTCTCCTTCACTCATCCCTGTCCCTACCCGTAACTCACATACACACTAACAAACACTGTCGCCCCTCCAACCTCACTTACCTTTTTTGACATTATACACCATCAACATTTCCACTACCTACCTATCCGTACCATTGACATTAAACTACACCCCTGCATTTTTGTCAAACTGCATTCAACAAAATGCAGGGGACCCATATATAAAATACACCTTTTATTTCACTATGACGTTTAATATAATCCAAACCTGACAGTACCAGAATAATTACTAATTTTATTTTTCCTTAACCCTGGATGACTCTCATAGGGCTGACACGCTGAAATGACCTTGTTTTTTTTTTTGGAAAAACTAGTTCTTGCCTATAATACACTGTAATGATGCAGATGGCACGATTATAATGCTTTACACTGTGAGAATGGCAGCCCCATTCTCTTAGAATGGAAGTAGTCAGAAATACCATCAAGTCTGAGAATCCTCAGTAAATGTGTCAGCGACCTTTTAGCACTGACTCTTACATACGGCTTTTCTACATAAAAAGGATACATAAATAACTAAATAAATGCAGCAATTAAGCCTTTTTAAAAGTGAATCTTTCTGAGTTTCAAGTTCTGTCTCCCTCCCCTGAGTCAGACAGATTGCTTTAACTCTTGGATTACAAAATTGAACTAATTTGTAAAGCTGTTCTGAATGGTTATCAGGTTTATTCATCTTCAGACTATAAAGGTTTAAGAGGTGTATGGTTCCAGGAGTAAGAAAAACATTGCAGCTTTTTTATGACAGCCCATAATCAGAATTGTGAATTTTGAACCTGAGCAGCTTTGAGCTTAGTTGGTGTGAAATAACAAAAACAATTGCAGTTACTTTGCTGTGTTTGCCTGTCTTAACAAAACGTTTTCAGATGTGAAGGGCACTGTGATGCAACAGCAAGGTAGATGAATTCCTAATGAAGATGCTGCGTGCTTTCATTTCTGCTCAGTATGGTGTGTACTGAAACTGTAGACTAGAACAGAAATTTCACAGAGTGGGAGAAACTGCTAAGTGATACTTTTTCAATATGTGAAAGTACTGAATCATTCTCTAGGGATGGCAGTACAGTATGAGGAAAGGAAGTTTTGTATTTTTAGTATGTGGTTGTTCTAAATGTAACCGCTGACTTATTATCTCGGCGGCATAAGTAGAACATCTCCTTCAGATCCAAGTCCTGAAAAACTATGGTAAACCAATGGTAACTTGTAAGAAAGAGTTTTTCATTTACTAAATTATAATGCCCAGTGTGTAGTTCTTTAAATGATTATAAATGTTTATCTATGATTAATGAGAAGTTTTTAATACACATGTATACATGAAAATGCCCACATTCTTAAACAATAATTAAGGCTGCTTCCTCAGTTTAGAGATGTCACTTTCCACCATCTGTCCAAGACATATCACCTTCTGGCTAAGGCTTGCTAGCAGATATACCACAACCTAGACAAAACCTGCTATATATATATATATATATATATATATATATATATATATATATATATATAGCTATAGATAGATATATATATGCCATCATCTGGTCAATTCCTGCTATTATATATACCATCATCTGGCCAAGGCCTGTTAGCATATCTGCTACTACTGTAGACTGTTCTGTGGGGCTGTGGGATGGACCGGGAGTTTGCATTTCATTCTAACATGATATCATGTAAGTAAGACATTGTGATATCAGATTTCAAAATCTCTGCTTTCAAGTGTCTTTTTTTTCTTTTTCGCTGTAAAAGTAAATGCCACATCTTTCTGCACCAACTATACAAAGGCCACATGACTATGCCGAAGTCTTTTTTTTTTTTTTTCAGCTTGTAACTGCAGTAAGTAATTTCTGAAAAAATTCTTAACCTGCTTGTTTGGACCAAACACGGCATCTTGTTTTTTGTGTTTACCATTTTGGAGTCAGATGACATGCTGTTCTTTGAAAGTATGAAACCATAAAACTCAAGATGTCCTTCAAGGATGCATCTGCAGTCCTTACATATGGGTTGTCCTGCCTCAGGCAGCCCTTCAGTCGGCCGGATTCCAAAGTCTGGGTCCGGCGTCGGCTGGTGTCGCCCTTTCCCTGACGTCAGAGCGCCTGGGGTATAAAAGAGTCAGCCAACGCCATCTTCCCCAGTCTTTCTTGCCGCATGGTGCCCGAAACAGAAGCAGTTCGCAAGTGCCGGTCGGCCAGCTCCTGTAAATTCAGCTACCGAAGACTTCAAAAAAGCTAAGTACCCCATTGGGGACTCTTTCTTGCCTCAGCCGATGTCAGATCAAACGCTTAAAGTTAATAATTGCTTGACTTGTGGGAAACAAATACCTCATAAGGATTTCCATTCCTACTGCCTCCCTTACCTAGGCCCAGACCACGATGTCTCAGCCTGTACTGCCTGTGCCTCTTTTAATCGACGCACTCTTAGGCGTCGGTTGGAGTTTGCAGAGGAATTTTTTGGGGCTAGTTTTTCTTATAAAATGCCGTCGGAGACTCCGACTTCTCATTTAACCAAAAAACGGAAGGACAAAGGCCGACACACGTGGACCATGGTTTCGGCTGAAACCACGCCTAGGCCTACTGCGAGTGTCTCGGTCTTGGCTGAAATCGAGTCTTTGGTACTTCCGACCATGGAAACGGTACAACCGACAGCCTCGGCCCCGGAGGCTTCTTATGAGTCGGTTATGGATTTACCCTCAGAAGCCGGTGTTCAGGAAACTACCGACACCATTCCCTTAGACAAGACTACCCCAGCACGTGGAGCAGCCAGTCCCCCTGCATCCATGTCCATTAAAGCATTCACTAGGGCTAAAGCTGCTAAGCAACAAAAAATTCTGCCTCCCAAGACTATTTCTCAGGGATCCACTACAGGTTCACAGATACTAAGTTTGGCTGAGGATCTTATTTCCTTAATCAGGGGATCCCAGCCTCATCCGGACAGGGGCTCTCAACCCCCTCTAGACAAAAGGCCCAGGGCTGAGTCCGCTGATCCTCAGTCCTCTGATGGCTCTGCTCTATCAGATTACCAGGAGGAGGCCTTCACGGCCTACGAGGATTCTGATGCAGAGGAATCCATTCCCTCTGCCTCCCCTCCTGAAGAGCTGTCCTTTGGGGAGACCCTTCACTCCATGAGAGAGCATTTCCAATGGCAGGGCCAGGAATTCTCCGATTCCAGGAAGAGATTAAGGACTTTTCTTCAGTTACCTCAGCATAGACCTTTGGCTATTCCTCCTGTTTTAAGTGTCATTGATGATGTGTATTCTGAGTCTAGCACTACCCCTGACACCCTTCCTTCCGGCTCCTGTTAAACCCGATAGGTACTACAGGGTCCCGGACTCGCATCATTTCCTTTGCAAGGCCCACTCTGCTGACCCAGAAACTATTTCCCAGGGTCTTAAAGGGGTTGCAGCTGCCACTACTAAAAATCCACTCACCTCTGAAAGGGAGTCCAGGGCTTTAGAGAGATGGGGTAAAAAAGTGTATACTTCTTCCACTCTGTCTATGAGGGCTTTGTCAATTTCATATGATACAGTACCCAAGAGTATTTGTTGGATGAATTGCAGAAAAAGCTGTCTTCTCCTGGACCCCTAGACCGTAAGTCACTTCAGGATCTGGTACATAATTCACAACAGGTTAGCAACCATTTCTTGCAGTGTGGTTATGATGCATTGGAAGCTTCATGTAGGTCAGCAATGACAGGTGCAGTCATACGTAGACATGCTTGGCTGAAGGAACAATCTCTGCCAGATCATGTTAAGGCTAAGCTTCTGGATGCTCCACTGGAAAAGCAAAAGTTATTTTGCTCCACTGCTCAGGAGGTCTTAAAGAAATTTGAGGAAAAGGCTAAATCTGTGCAAACAGTCAAAGATTTCCTCCAGGTACAACCACCAAGATTCAGCAGAAATTGGCCTTCTAAGAATTGGTCCTTTCCAGAAGAGAGATATCAAAGAGGCAAGAACAGGCGTGCCAGAGGTAGAGGGCAAGCTAGAGGCTCCTACAGAGGACGTCAGTGGCAGCCTCCTAACCAGAGAGGTAGTGCAGGACCAACAACTGCTGCACAAGGACAGACTCAATTACTTCACCTTGATCCTGCCAACCAGGGCTCAATTAGAAGCACCTTTGGGCGGAAAATTGTCTTTATTCTCAAGAAAATGGCACAGTATTGCAAGGGACAAATGGACACTGCAAATAATAGACAAGGGATACAGGTTCCATTTCCATACATTACCAAAAAGAAAAGGAATGCCAAACCTGCCACCAAATCAAAGGGCAGAGGCTTTAAAACAAATTGCCAACCTATTGCAAATGAAAGCTATAGAAAAGGTTCCTCTCGCAGAACAAGGCCAAGGATTTTATTCCAGACTATTCCTTGTCCCAAGAAAAGAAAAACAATGGAGGCCTATTCTCAATTTGTCCGCACTCAATACTTATCTCATTGTGCCAAAATTCAAAATGCTGACCCTACAGCAACTCCTTCCCATGCTGGGCAAGGGGTCTTGGCTGGTAACTCTAGACCTCAAGGAGGCATACCTGCATGTCCCTATCAGACAAAGTTGCAGAAGACACCTCAGATTTCTTGCAGGTTCAGAGCATTATCAATTCTCAGCATTGCCCTTTGGCTTATCTACTGCGCCCAGAGTATTCATGAAATGCCTGGCATCAGTAATTGCACACTGCAGACTTCAGGGGATTCAAATATACCCGTATCTGGACGACTGCCTTATACAAGCGGACAGCCAACAAGCTTTGGGAAAAACATTTGAATTATGCCATCCGCCTTCTGCAGGCCTTGGGATACACAGTCAACATTCACAAGTCAAGGCTTGTGCCATCCCAAAGAATAACTTTTCTGGGTGCGGAACTAGATACAGCCACCCAAATGGCTTTTCTCACAGAAGAAAAACAAAGACAACTACTGGATTACTTCAAAAATCTGACAAAACAAACTCAGATGACTGCAAGGAAAATCCTGCAGGCCCTGGGTTACATGGCATCGTGCATTCTTCTGATTCCATAAGCAAGGCTGCATATGAGAAAACTACAATGGTACCTAAGGAGTTTATGGTCTCAGCACAATCACAGCCTAGAAACTTTGATACCACTCATTCCATGCCTTCAAAAGGAATTCCTGTGGTGGGCCCAAGCAAGCCAGTCAAACAGAGGTCTGCCTTTCAGCAAACCAGTAACCAGCCAAACTATTACCTCGGATGCTTCAGACCATGGATGGGGAGCACACATGGAGGACAGATGCATCCAAGGGCTATGGTCTCAGAAAGAATTGCGCATGCACTTAAACCAAAAGGAAATGCTGGCAGTGATGCATGCAATCGAGGCCTTCAAGCACTTTCTACATCAAGGCCACCTGCTAATAAGGACAAACAATGCCACAGTTATGTGGTACATAAACAAGCAAGGAGGTACCCATTCCTACCCTCTTTGCAGACTAGCAATGAATCTTTGGGAACTTTCCCTAAAACTCAATATAGAGCTGCAATCCCAGTTTGTGCCAGGAAAAGACAATATACTGGCGGACAGCCTAAGCAGAAATACCATGGATCCACACGAATGGATGCTACACCCAGGCATCTTCCTTCAGATAACACAATCTTGGGGGAGGCCGGACATAGATGTTTTTGCCTCCCACCACAATCATCAGCTGAAGAAATTCTGTTCAAGGACATACCACCCACAAGCATGGAAAGTGGACGCTCTCTCTTTCAGCTGGAATACTCTAACAGTGTATGCATTTCCACCTCTTCCACTAATGACCAGGGTCTTACTGAAAATCAGGACAGAGCAGCCAAAAGTGATTCTAATAGCCCCGGACTGGCCAAGGCAGCACTGGTACCCACTGTTACGATGCCTGTCACACACGAAACCGTGGCCTCTACCACAATGGTCACTCCTCCTGACACAGCACAATTACAAAACTCTGCACTCCAGCCTGAAAACCCTGCAGCTGACAGCCTGGAGAATACCTTGACTCCTCACCAGGAAAAGCTATCCAAGAGAGTGAAGGATATCATCATGGAAGCTCGCAGACCTTCCATGAGAAAGGCATATTCAGCAAAATGGAAAAGATTCCACACTTGGAGCACCGCAAAGGGCCTAGATGCTACAGTGATGAGCATGGCACATATCCTGGAATACTTGGCAGAAATGCTCCACAATGGCCTTTTTACTCTTCCATAAAATTCATGCTTCAGCAATTTCAGCAGAATACAATACTGATCCACCTGTCTTCTCTCATCCTCTCCTAAAACAGTTCCTAAGAGGAATTAAAAACATCAATCCTCCAAGAAAACCACCAGTGCCTACATGGGACCTTAACTTCATGTTGGAAAAGTTGACTCTACCTCCCTTTGAACCAGCAGCATCTTCAGAGTTACAGTTCCTGTCTTGGAAGACTGCCTTCCTTCTGGCCATAACCTCAGCAAGAAGAGTATCTGAATTGCAGGCACTCATGGCAGTACAACCATTTCATATTTTTCATCAGGACAGAGTCTCCTTGAGAACCAATCCTTCATTCATGCCAAAGGTGGTATCCAGGGTCTCATTGAACCAAGCTATTCACCTGCCTACCTTCTTTCCAGATCCGCAAAACAAGGGAGAAAAACTTCTGCATACCCTGGACATTCACAGACAGTTACGCTACTACTTGGACAGAACTAAGACTTTCAGAAAAACTGGCCAGCTGCTGGTAGCATATGCTGCAGGCATTCAAGGCAAAGCAATTTCCAAACAGACAATTTCAAAATGGATAGGAAATTGCATTCGATTCTGCTACTCTTATCATGAAAAAACTGTGCCAGCTAACATCAGGCCTCATTCCACCAGAGTCACAGCCACCTCCACAGCCTTTTTTAAGAGGGGTGGCTACCAAGGACATTTTAGAAGCTGCTACATGGAGCTCCGTGCATACATTTTCCAAGCATTACAATTTGCCCTTATATTCCAGATCCAGAGCAGGCTTTGCTACGGCAGTCCTGCGGGGCATTTTAGCTACACCATCATTTTCTTAGATCCTACCACCCCCAGCTTGGCTATGGTATTCTACCCATATGTAAGGACTGCAGATGCATCCTTGAAGGACATAGTACAATTTTGTACCTACCATAAATGTAGATGTCCGATAGGTATGCATCTGCAGTCAGGTTTTCCCTCCCTCCTTCCCCTCTGTGGTATTTCTTGGGTACTTATCCCTCTTATAGCTAGCTGGGGTTATCTATTATGGTGTATTTGTTTTTTATTACTGTGCATGTTTGGAATATTTTGCATTTCTCCAAATTTAGCCTTCCTTAGAGGGCACCTGGCATCTGGGGCAAGAAAAACTGAGGAAGATGGCGTCGGCTGACTCTTTTATACCCCAGGCGCTCTGACGTCGGGGAAAGGGCGACACCAGCCGACGCCGGACCCAGACTTTGGAATCCGGCCGACCGAAGGGCTGCCTGAGGCAGGACAAACCCATATGTAAGGACTGCAGATGCATACCTATCGGACATCTACATTTATGGTAGGTACAAAACTGTACTTTATGCTTGTCAATTCAAACTTTACTAAGTGTAAGACTACTCTTTTTAAGTCATTCTAGCACTTTTCTAACAGTTTCAGCATGAATTTTTCTATGCCTACAATAGGTTATAATATCATAGCTGATGTTCTTGGCATGTTTAATTACATATATGACTTGTTGTGCTAACATTCATTAAGATCTAATCTGAAGAATATACTCTTAAATATCAATCTTTTATATTGCATGAATATTGCATGTCTTATGTATTCCAGTAGATGGGTTAGCTGCCTTTTCCATTTTAAAGCTTTACGTTTTTCTCATGTCCAAACAAAGCTTGACTTCACCTGGACTCTTAGGTTTATGTGTTGCCTCTGTCTTAATGTAATTGAAATGTGTGTGTGTGTGTGTGTGTGTGTGTGTGTGTATATATATATATATATATATATATATATATATATATATATATATATATATATATATATATATATATATATATAAATGTGTGTGTATGTATGTATATATATATATATATGTGTGTGTGTGTGTGTATATATACACACACATATATATTTATATTGACATCTATCTATATATAAATATAAAATATATGTGTGTGTATATGGATAGATACTGCAATGTAGAAGGAAAAGCAATTTTTGGTTGATGCAGGACTCCTTACCAGTTCGAGTCAGGTTTTATCAACCTTGAGGAAGAGGAGGCACAGGACTTAAGAACCCATAATAAAGCCCATTCCAGTGATGTGATGCATTGTGCATTACAAGATCAGGTTCAAAGGAAGAGTGCTGACTTTGAGGGAACATGGGCGAAATTCTTGGCTAGGCTTATAAGGGCCTCCAGGCCAATAGCCTAGTAACATCCTATGAACCTATACATTAATAGACGTTGTTGGTGGGACAAAGTTGTGTCGCAGAGACTCCCCCGTCAGTGGAATAGACTCTCCTCTATAAACCTGAGTCAGTTGTATGCAATTCTGTGTATATGTATACATGTGTAATATTTTTATACATGTGTATATGAAAGTATCCTCATTCATTGAGTTACACACAGTTGTCTCGCATTAAAGCCTGGCTGCTTGAAGAACCAGCTGGGGGGGGGGGGGCAGAGGAATTATTAATGCAGATCCTGCTCATCATGGTGGGTTGTAGGCGTAAGTCAAGTTCTCACACACTGCTGAAGTCATAGTCCCTAGTTGAGAATAGAGATGGATGGGGATGTTTGCCTTTACTGAGGGGCTGAGCCTATGGGGATAGAAGTATTCATTCAAGAAGGTGGCTGGCCATACAGCTACCCCACTGTGTGCTCACCCCTTAGGAATTTGCATTTGTGCTTAGAGAAAGCGTAAAGTGCATATTTAAAAGTCTTCTGATGACTGCATGAATGACAGCCATGCCATAGTGGGCTCTTGCCATTTTGGGGATTGAATGAGCAGACCTGTAGCATTTGGCCAGATAGACAGCACACACAGTGACTCTCAAACACTTTAACCAATTACTCTCGAAAGCCTTGCCAAAATATGTCAGTATATTGCAGATATCAATTTAAACCTTATTTTGAATATAAATTAATTCTCTGAGCCATGCTTTATAGTCTTGGATGCTGATTTTATATGAAGTCATTGGATTAACACTCCTCAAACGTTGATTATTGATTTATTGAAGTATACTCTCATATCATTTTCTATGTACGTGCAATGCATAATGTTCCTTTGGAAGTATGTGGAGAGTAAGACCTGTCCTGAAACCGGCAAGGAATCAAGAATGCACCGACTATCTAAACAACAACTCTATAATTTAAACCTGAAACTGCTTGTTAAATAAAAATTTTTTTTTGTCATATTATTGCTTGTTTATAATTGAAAGCTAAATTTTGAGTGATTTAATTTGCGATAGAAAAAAAAAAAAGAATGGTCTGGTCCTTCTAACTACAGATAATAATTCATCGATAGTACTAGAAAGTATTCAGAAAGTGATTCTGTTCTGATATGATCAGTTCCCCTGCAGTCATGTCAGCACTACTGCATATTATTTCATTATAAGAAATATGACTAAAAGGTGTGTGAATAATAAAATTACCCTCAATCTCTAGTAGACAAAAATAAGTGAATAAATTATTGCGGTTCTTTGGATTTGCATTGTAAACATATTACTCTGTTTTTTTTTTTTTTGCCCAGTGCAGTAGATCCTGCTTGATTTGTAGATCATATAATTTTATTATGTTTTTGCACGTACTTTAGACAACTTGGCTGAAATAACCACCTGGCTGTGTGTGGCGAATGAAAGAACTATGGACCTCACTGGTGCAGTTAGTGGTAGTTGAACAAAGCAAGATGAATCAGACTGAGTTACCATCTTTCTGGATGTAGTGACAGGTGGAAAAATGTACACCATCACAAGAAAATGTTGCCAATAAAAATGCTTGGCTTTGTCTCCTAATATATAAGTGTGGAAATTAATTACACAGCTAAGTGTCAGACTACAGCTGGACAAAAGCAATAAAATAGTATAAATCACTGGCATTTTAAGACCGTACTTAGAAAAAAATTAGTATGATTATATAATCATCATTAATCAGCCGTAATATGGAACTGATCTTTCTACTTTCAAGACTACATTGTTATAACAAAAGGGTGACCAGAGAGAAGGATGAATTGTTACAAGTGTTACCTTAGAACCAGAGAATGGAAGAATGATGAAATGGAATAAGAAACTAAACATTGTTGCTAATAAGTCAATATAAAATCCACCTGTTAAGCATAATTTGGTGTGCCTGTCACAATTAATGTTATTGACTAGAATTCTGGTCCTATATATGTTTCTTTTTCAGACTCCTGCAGTTACTAATGTCATCAACTGCCTAAATGAGGGAGGGTGGCTAACAGAAGAGGCACATCAACAGTTTATTAAAAATGTCAACACTGTTGTCAATCCAACGCATGAAATACAAAGCCACATGTCTGAAAATGCAGAGCCAGAATCGTACTCAGGCAGTGAGTCCACAAGTGAAGATGAAACTGAATAACTCCTTTAAGTGCTCAAGTCCTATTTTACTTTATGAATGACTTTGTCAAATTTCTGATGCATAGCTGTATTGTTTTCTTAACATCTTTTTGTTGTTGTCAAGTTAAATTGCATTCATTTGTTACTACTGTCATTATTTTTTTTTTGCATCTCTGTGTTGAATTAGCACAGCAGTCATAAGTTGATTACTGTTATATAATGGGCCACTATAACTGTAAAAGTAACTGACAGGACAATTCATATACGTTTAGTTTCCCAGCAGAATCCTATATGCATGTATGATAAGGAGAGTGGCTATGTGCTCAATGGCCCAGTTGTTTTTTCCCCCCACAACATTTTCCATCATTGGTGTGCATAAAACCAAAGCTATGTGGTTAATGTTAAAGGGTCGCTATTAATGTATGTTATTACAGTATCACGCCCCAGTAGCTTCTAGGGTCAACATCTGGTGTAGAATAAAGTGATATGGAGGAACTGACTAATAGGAATGCAGGTCATAAATAAGTTATTGTTTATAGCATTACATAAGATGAACTAAATTAAACAATTTGTGCTGAAAAACACAAATTCACTATAGATGTAGCTTTCTAGTATCAAAGTGGAGATGGTGTGTGTGTGTGTGTGTGTGTGTGTGTGTGTGTGTGTGTGTGTGTGTGTGTGTGTGTGTGTATATATATATATATATATATATATATATATATATATATATATATATATATATATATATATATATATATATGTGTGTGTGTGTGTGTGTGTGGCTCTACTTCAAAATCCCAGTGCCCATATAACCGATGTTCATTTAAGCGAGATCAAAACAGCAAAAGATGAAACACCTGAAAGGCAAACTTTTCCCAGGGTAAGTAAACACTTGTCCAAACTTAAATGAAACACACTGAGGCAAGTAAACCCACCTAGGTGGGGAACTATGCCCCCCACACCCCTCTAACTATGTATACTAATACCAGGATTGTACTACAGTGGAGAAAAGGGCATGCTGGGCAAGTGTTTACTTACCCTGGAAAAATTTCACCATTTGGGTATTTCATCTTTTGCTAATTTTGTCTCGTGTAAATGAATGTTAGTTATGTGGGCATCAGGATGGGATTGCTAAGTACACCCATCTACATGTATACATATAAATGTGTGTGTGTGCGTGTGTGTATGTGTGTGTGTGTGTGTGTGTGTGTGTGTGTGTGTGTGTGTGTGTGTGTATATATATATATATATATATATATATATATATATATATATATATATATGTCGACCACCGAGTTTTAATACTTTTCCTGCATTGACATATGAACTGACTTTGACTTTTATATGTACTGGTGCTAGAGTAGTACAAAGGTATTTTATAATTTTACAGAGTCACTGAGGATTGTTAAAGAAGTTGTTAAGAGTACAAATAGCTGACCATTATCAAGACACTGCCTAAGCAACTATTGCTGTGTCATTTAGTAATTAACCAGTTTCATACACAAAACCTATTTTCTCATGTATTACTGTTCCAACTTTGTGTTAGTGTTAGCAAGCAATGTTTGAATAGATACCACTACACTTAACACCATTCTGTCCTTTCGATGAGACACTTAACTGAGATCCCATTTGCCTATGTTATTGGTAGTGCAGGTAAATTGTAAAAGATCCCATGGCACTTATTGAAAACAGTAGGTGAAGTTCTTCTGTGCCCTAGCCAAATTTCCCCTAGTCAGTATGAATACCACTTTGTGTCCTTACTGAAAAGAGTCTGCTGGCTTAGTGTAACTAACTCAATTAACAAAGGGTAATTAAATAAAATAAATGCATTTTATTCTCTATCTTTAACTTTCTGGTAAAGGTAATTTCCATTTCATTATTTAGCTGTTTGTGAGAGCCACAATTTTTGCTGTCTTTCTGTTATATCTTGTAACTGTAATATTTATAAAGAAAGAAATCTCTGACAACAATCTTAATAAATACTGCATAAAGAAAATAATTTTTCAATCTTAGTATAAAAACATTATGGAATATGAATATAGAATTGTATACTTTTCTGTAATTTTGGTTGTAAAAATGCTTAAACACAAAAGGGTAATTCAGAATGTGAAATCTGATTTACATATCTCAAATCAGACTGTAAAACAAATCTCATAGAAAGTTGTATCTGTCTGAAGTTGTTTCACATTCCACAGTCCTGCAGTCTTTCTAATCGCATCCACAAAAACAGGAATGTTTAGCTAATGGTAGCACGCAGAATGATACACACATTTGACTGTGACCAAACTCCCCCTTCTCTGAAACACTAGATGATTTCCCAGTCCTGACCACAAACTGTAAATAAGACAGCTTGTATTGATTTTACTGCACAGCATTCAAAAGCCATACCTTATTTCAGAAAAAATCAAATTATTAGCAAGTGGTTCATGAACAAAAAATGTGGTTACTAGATAGTGACACTGCTCCAGCGTCACTGTGTATGTGTTTCCCTGTGACCCTGCACCCAAACAAATATGGGGTTCTTTTCTGAACAAGGGATAAGCATTTATCCATGAAACCAAGCATCAGTTGCCAGTGCCCCAGGCCTAAGTAATAATCATCTGAAGGTTTATTATATACGAGTGCCTTCATCTGAAATTCAGATTTTTATTTATGCCTGAATTCTGCTATATGGTTTACTATTTATTTCCTTATTTCACTTTCTCTCAAATTTGCCATCTCAAAAACAATTTCAGTTTTATAAACTGCTGTTATGTTTTTTTTGCCTGGTACCGCATTGAGAAGTAAAAGTTATTTTTCAGTGGGTTGCTGTGTCATTTGCAAAGCTATTTTATCTTTTGTATACCATTAGTAGCATATTGTTGTTGTTTGTGTTTCGGCTTTTCCTGGTTAGGGGTCGCCACAGCGGAACTCCGGTCCACTAATGATTGGCAGTAGCATATGATATTCATAATTTCTGCATAGTTGGTACTAGTGTGTCTGAAAAATTCATCATGTTCTAATATATTCATGTCCAATAATTTTCATGTTGAACAAAAAGTTGTTTGCATTTTTGATCCTGTATACATTTGAATGGAAAGTCTTTTTTCAGTTGATTTACTAATGTTATCTATATACCTGATTGAAATATACCTTTAACTGCTGTTAAATTTCTGTACATACCTAGCCTTTGGTTACACATGAACAGAGATGTGGGTTATAGTAGTTATTAGATAATCTCTTTCATATTTCAAACTTAGCATTACAGTAACATGGATTACTAACATTTGTACTGTAGTACTGATCAGTAATTGAGAATAATGGTTTTGACTTAATAATGAAACTGTACTCTGTAGTTTACCTAACTGGTGTAAATTAATTTTTCTCATTGGCTGCAGAAGATGTGTACGCATAATACTAGATTTTTTTTTTATCCATGTTGACCTAGAGTTCTATAGGTAGCCATAATTAGAAATGCCATATCTGTATATGTCTGTCTGACTTTGTATTCCATTTTCTCCTCTTATGTCTACTGTTACTCTTCTAACATAATACTAAATGTTCATATTTAAGTTTGGATCCTAGTTTTAAACATTGCTTTACTGTATATGAATACATTTCTTACCCTGTACTAATGTGTGGATCTTCCCTAGGCACTTTAAATGATGAAAAACTGTAAAAAGCCAAAATATGCAATTGTATGACCATAATTCTTCATGGTGTACCAAATATGTGAAAACTGTTGAAAAGGATGCAAGTTTTACGACTCTCTCACCTTTGTATGGTGCCTCCTTAGTGAGCTTCTTTACTAGGAGTTTCTTCATATAGGTAATGGAACATGACAAGTGTAAATAAACAATGTTTCCTTAATCCTTTGTGGCTTTTTTTTTGTGTAGTCTGGACTTCATCAGTGACTAATACCAGTATCTGTGCAGCGTCTGCAATTTTTCTGGAGATTTCAGTGTCTCGAGTTCATAAAGAATTTTTTTTTTTCAGTAACTCCTTCATAAAGAATTTTTTTTTTCAGTAACTCCTTCATTATTTGCCTCTTTTTAAGTGGTATACATATTATTATGCTATGATTCATCTGGTAAACTATCTGCATTTTTTTATTGGTACCAGTTTAAGTTATTAGCATACCTAGATTATATGGTATCACTTTTTAACAATGTGTAGTCTAGAAATGTTTTGCAGTGTTGGAAAAATTATATTGGCATGGGTTGTTTACCTCTTTCAGTGAGACTGACATAACACACTGTCACCCAGATCAACTTTATTTTTTTTTTTTTATAAATAACATTGTATCAGGTTCGGAGGCAGCATATACCTGTGGTACTGAGGTGATCAAAGGGAGTAATGATACAACTTCATCTGTTCTTAACTTTTCAAAAATGTAATACTGTTATACTTTTAGTATTTTACTAAGTTAGTTACTTATGGTAATACAAAGAACCAAGTGCATTTAATACAAAGGAGCAAAGACCCAATGCATTACCTTTTGGAAATGTAACTAATATGAGGCTGCTCTACTGGTAGAACAATGCACCATTGAGTATGAGGAGGTATTTGTGTATGGGGGGGGGGGGGCACTTTATAGAAAATAACAAAAAGTTCTCAAATGGGCAGCCCCAGTTTCCATTTGTGATCCAGTCACAGACTCCCTATCACTACATTCAGATCACATTTGTATGAATAGTGGTAATGTTATAGAGGAGCTTTTTTTAAGATAAGGTGTTGGGTTAGGGGCAGAGTTTGGGTTAGAATTCTCCCCCTCGACACCTTACTTATATGTGCTAACCCTAACACTACACCTTAACTTAGACTAACCCTAGCATTACACCTTACCTCAGAAAAACCCTTTCTGTAACACAGCTGCTATACAAGCTACCTCAGGTATACACTGCATACAAAAAAAAAATTCATGCACAGCATTAAATAATATTCCAATGTACCCAGCCCTTATATGAAAACACTCGTGCACATTTCTTCCCCCTAATACTGAAGCTTTCAATATATCCAAAAGTTCAGCATTAACACATAAACAAATACACTTGTCTTTCATAATCTACCTGACTTCTTTTTACATTTCAACCACCTGATCAACAGTGTACTTATTAAAGAGTACATTTGAAAAAAACATTACATACGTGGAAATGAAGAACATTACATATCCAGAAATCCATTGATAAAAAGGATATCTGATCTGGGCCCCTTTATTTGTACAATTAAATATGCATACCACCCTCCATACCCCTGCTAATTATATATTCCAACTCAGAGATTGCACAATACTGAGAAAAAGGCATATTCCCCAACCCTGTAATGTGGTGATCTCAAAACACTTTAGTCCGTTGTCTTTTGACCAAAGTTACTCAACAAAATCACCGTCAGCAATGTCAGTCAACTACATTATTGTAGTGTGTGTGTGTGTGTGTGTGTGTGTGTGTGTGTGTGTGTGTGTGTGTGTGTGTGTGTGTATGAGTGAACTATATTGCTTCATTGAGTTGCAGCTACATCAAGCAGAAACTTATCAAAGCAATTACATCACAAACAAAGGAGAACCCCCTGTAAACCTGAGACTCGAGTGTTTGCATTGCTTCTTCTACAGGGGTGGTAAGTTTAGTGTTGCTAAATTCCATTACACAAGCAGGAAGTGACTGCCAGCATGGATTCTGCAAGTGTGTGTGTGTGTGTGTGTTTGGGGGGGGGGTGTTCCTTAGCACTTTGAAAGCGTTTGATATGTTGAGTCTGTTGTATTATAGGTTCATCAAAACATGTCTTGTTAAACTGCATCTCTCACTCACTCGGTCTCTCTCTCACACACACACACACACACACACACACACACACACACACACACACACACACACACACTCTCTCATGCACAATTTACCTCTGCAAGTTTTCTCAATTTATAAAATAGTTGCTGCCCATATCCAGGGTAGGGGATTAAAGCTAACAAGTCACCATGAAGGAATTATTTCTACATAGCATTAATAGTAAAACCTTTGTGACTTTCCTCTGAAATGTTGCACTTCAGATGATATAGTGACAGTCGCATTGTCTGCAAGAAGTAATCAAGTAGGCAAATGTAAGAATGTTTAATGGCTCACTAAGCAGATGTAGTCTTATTATATCAGATATGATAAAAATATTTTCTTTGTGATTTAATCTTTTCTTTCTTAACAGGAATAAAACTGCATTTAGTTTTATGTGAGAAAGGGTGCTAGGAGCTTACAGTTAGTTGCTGAAATCACCAAAGCTCATGTCACATTTGCATGAGCATATCCATTAGAACTTTCTATTATTCATTTTACTTTTGGTTGGGACACAATGGTGGGATATTTTGCTGTGTATTTCCTAGGCTCGGCCTCCTGGAAAAAGAAGCGAGAAGGACTTTACACAGCCTGTCAATGACTTCTGTTTTCCTAAGGTGCAGTGACCTTGGAGTGAGAATAAGAAAAAGAGCTATAGAAAAGATTAGGGAGAAGGTAAGCTTGGGCTAGTGAGAGCTAGAGTGAGATTCTGGAGTTGGGGGTGAGAACCTTTTGTTTCTATACAGTACGTCAAGTTTTTGATGGGTTTCCTTGATATAGTGAAGTACATGGAGGTCAAATTTGAGTTGGTCATCTATCATTGCTCCAAGGAGCTTTGTGTTGGTTTCAGGAATGATAGTAGTGTTGGTAAAGGAAGAAGATGGTAAATGAGGATTTAAGGTGGTTGAGGGAGTTTGGGAGGAAGAGAAGAAGCTTTGTCTTTTTGGGGTTAAGTATGAGTTGGTTGTTAGTAAACCAAGTTTCAGTGACGTTGAAAGATTTTAATGCAAGGGTGAAGAGGTCAGAAGGATTGTCAGCAGTGGAGATGATTGTGGAGTCATCTGTGTACTGTATGAGGGATGACTGGGGGCAGGATTTGTATACTTGGTTGGTGAAGATGTTAAAAAGAAGAAGGCCTAGACTTGAGGCTTGTAGGACACCCATTTTGATGAGGAGAAAGGGAGAAAGAGCAGAGAGCCATTTGATGGATTGCTGCCTGTCAGTGAGGTAGCTATTAAACCAAGAGAGAGTTGCTGAGCAGAGTTTGAGTTGGGAAAGTCTGGATAGGAGAATGGGGTTTTAGATGGTGTTAAAGGCTTTGGAGAGATCTAAAAAGAGACAGGATACTAATTTATTATTGTCTCTGGCTAGAGAGATGGTGTTAGTAAAGGAAATAAGGGGCAGTAGTGGTGCTGTGGTAGGGGTGGAAGCCATGCCAGGTAGCGGTGATCAGGCTTTCTTAAGTGAGAGCGGCCAGGATTTGTTTAAGAACACAGTTTTTGAGAATTTTAGAGAGAGGAAAAAGTATGGCAATTGGTGAATAATTAGAGAGTTCTATGGAATTTCTGTCTTTGTGTATAGGTATGGTATGGAATTTTTTCCAGAGGGTAGGGACATTGGACTCTGAAGACCTAGACAGGATATGCTATAGATTTAGCAGCAGCCATTAGGAAGAGTGGCAACTTAGCTGATGGTGAACATGGTTTAAGTTTGAAGAGGAGGATTTCAATGTAGCTGGTAGGAACTAGGCTTATCAATAAAGGGTAGTTTTGTAGTTGGGGGTGGTGGGAGGTGAGGGATTGGTTGGGATGGAAGTCTGCATGAGTTTGCTGATGGTGTCAATGAAGTATGAATTACAAATGAAAGCAGTTTCTTGGGGATTTGTTATGGGAGATGACGGATTCTGAGGGTGGAGAATTTGGTTGATAGTATTCCAGAAGTTTTGGGGGTTTCTGGATTCTGTAATTTCGGGTGTGTGTTAAAAGTTCTTTTTATCATTGTTTATGTGCTTTTTGGTCAGATTCTGGCGTTCCCTGTATTTTTGGTGGTTTGTGCTAGAGTTGGTGTTAGTCCAAAGTTTCCAGGCAGAATCGCTATTTTGGATGAGACATAGTCAAATCTCTATGTTCTCCTTGGTTCACCTGCTGTGTGTTGGTGAGCCAAGGAGAACATAGAGATTTGACTCTAACACTTCTGAGAGAGGCAAGACAGTTCAGTGTGTTAAGGAAGATGGAGATGCATTATAGAACAGCTTCATCAAGAGGTAGGATTGAGAGGAAGGACCAGTCTGTAGCTGACGAAGAATTGTTAAATGTCTCATGGTCGAAGTTAGTAGGCTTTCGGCATTCCTTAAATTAATGAGGTCTAGAGAGGTGGGGGGAGAATCTTAGGATGCATATTGGGCAATGGTTGTTAATGGTGTCAGGTAGGGATTCAGGGTGGTGATAGAGTTTTGGATTAGAGACAAGAATACAGTCGATGATAGAAATGGAATTACTGGTTGCATGAAGAAAAGTGGGAGAAGAGATAAGTTGAGTGTAGCCATGTAGGTTTATACTGGTGGTAGGGGAGTTAAAGCAGAAGGTTAGCCAACTGATGTTAACATCACCTAGTATTATGGTCTCATTAGGTATATTGTCAGACATCCAGTGGAGAATCTGTTCTAATAAGAGTATATTCTATTTGGGAGGTATGTAGATGGCAACTATGGTTAGGGTTTTATGGTCATTAAGTTTGTAATTGATGATAATGAGTTCTGCTGGGTGAAAGGAGGGGAGGATTGGTTGGGGGATATGGTTAGGAGGTCTGAGTACATAATGGCAATGCTTCCACCTTTTTTGTGTGTTTGGTCAAGGTGTAGAATCAATCCTCTTTATTCACCAAAAAAATATTAACGCTTCAAAGTAATACACGTTTTCATCCATTACCTGCAGACTTCATCAGATGAACAAAAATCAATTGTCAAAGGAATTTTGCTTGATATTTGTGGTGTTCTGGATGACAGTGGGGGAGATGGAATAGTTATGCCTGGTTCAGTGGAGGCTGTTAAATGGGTATTTAACAAGGTTCTCTACAATTGATTTTTTTTTTGTGAATAAAGCTTGATTTTCGCCCGTGGTTTGTAAACTTTCTTCACCCAGGTTTGCTGTTATTAGTGAAGTGCTTTGTGTTAATTTGCACTCTCGTGGTGGTGCTGCAGTAGCGTTGTTGCCACACAGTAAGATGCTGACCGGTTCGACTCTCAGCTAGAGCGTCTTCTGCATGGAGACATGCGTGAATGGGCGTACCTTCGTTGAAGGTTGTGCGTTAGGGCTGGCAACTCAGCATGTAAAAATCAACTGCCAATCATTAGCGGACCGGAGTTCCGCTGTGGCAACCCCTAACCGGGAAAAGCTGAAAGACACAACAACAACATTCCTACTCAAGGTGTAGAATGTTGTATCCTGGGGGAGCAGTTCATTGTCAATGTTATGTGGTTTAAGCCATGCTTCAGAGAGAGCAGCTATGTTGGGGGAGTATTGGGCTATCCAAAAGTGGAATTCAGTTATCTTATTAAGGATGCTGGTAATAGAATAAAAGGAGAGATGTTTGGGAATATAGTTAGGTGGATGGAGAGGAGTTTGTGCAGTAATGGTAGGAGTTGATGGGTTAAAGTGTGGGCCAGTGTTGTGGTGAATGTCACCAGATAGAATGTTGCAAGTGTGGAGGAGAAATAATATAAAGGTGTAGGGAGAAAGTTTTTTTTATTCTGTAATGTGGAGAGATCTTTGGAGGCAATTTAATTTTGGGTTGAGTGAATTCAATATTGAAGAGGAGCTAGGGTAATATGGGGTAGGAGGAGTGGCTACAGGATTGTGCAATGTAGTGAGAGGAGGTTGGAGTGCTGGGATGTAGGGTTATCTGAGTGTGATATGAGGTGAGGTTAGAAAGGAGTAGAAGAGGGGATGAGAGGAGGAGGAGAAGAGATGAGGAGAGGAAGGAACATATTGGAGGGTAATGAATATATGAGAGATTAGTAAGAGTGTGACTGAGGGAAGGTCTGTGGAAGTAGTATGTTTGAGGGGGGAGGGGTAGTGAGTTTGGGTGAGTGGTGTGAAGCACAATGTGGAGGCCAGTGGGAGGAGTTTAGATGGGATGGGTAGGCTTTGATTGCTTGAAGTGTACAGGAAGTTGGAGTACAGAGGGGCTGGGGTAAGGATGGTTAGCTATAAAGGTAATTGACCCAGGAGTGGGTGAGAATGGGGGTTAGGGGAGGGGAGTGCGCCTAAGTGTAGCAAGGGTAAACATAGTAGGCTGGCCCTGATTCCTTGCGAGTCCAATGAAAAAAAAAAAAAACAGTAAGTAATGTTAGGGAATTAAAGATAACTCAGTGAAGAATGAGGGATTTGCAAAGTGGGAGAGGCTATTTACTAGTAGTATGAGTTCGAGGGAGGCAAGTGGAAGCAAGTAGGGTGAATTAGAAAGGTAGGAGAGGGAGAGAGGGGGAAAAGATGCACAGAGGAAGTGAGTAAAAGAGATATTAGAGATGGAGATAGAAGAGTCTATATTAAGACAGAGCATTAATACTTTTAGAAGGTCACATAATGTAGGTTATTACAGAGTTTTTAGGAAATGTATATGGAAAGAAATGCCCAGGAGATAGGGAATAGGAGGACAAGCTAAATAGATTGTAGAACTAGAGACATGTAGGGTGATGTATGAGAGTGCCTGGTATACCTGGGTCTTCAAGGTCGACTATGAACACTCAAAACTTTGACAACATCACATTGTATGTTTGTAGTTTATCTTCATTCAATCCTAGACTGTAGGCTTGATTCTGAGCCTCGAAACCAACTTTGTTGTTAATTTTTTCCAGCTTTCACCTCCCAAAACTCTCGAGCTAGGCTCTATATACAATGCCCCTCACTAAATTAAGCCATATCTCATTTGCTGCTTCATGGTCTCAGACATGTTCAACCAATCTAATAGTAACAAACAAACATTGCAAAAGCAAAAAGTAATTCTAAAACACACCAAACAGCCAATACTTAGTCCAGCGAAATTTTTCTTTATTCTCTCCCAAAAGATCTGGTACCTCGGCTGTTCGCCTTCAAAGGATCACAATTTAATGTTACATAGTAACAGTATTTATACAAACATTAATTGGATCAATTAATCAATTTATTACATAATTAATTGCAAAAAAGGAGGGAAAAGAAGCATCTAAACATATTTAAAGTGACCTTCCTGTTTTTAAATATTGTGAATATTTTAAATATTTATATTATGAATAATATATTTAAAAATATAAACATTTTATATAATTTGTCATCAAGAAATATTCCTAACACATTAATTAATCAAATTATCATATGCCTAATTCTAAATTAAGTCCTGAAGGTTTTAAAGTATTATATTTCAGAATCATTCTAGTTTCTAGCTCCAATAATCTATCACAAATATTATCACCTTTACAACAAAAAGGTTTGCCCAAAATAGTGAATTTTAAACTATCAGCTTTTCCTTCATGAGCTTCTAAAAAATGTTTGGCAACTGGACTGGATAAGTTATGATTTCGAATATCTTTTAAGTGCTCTAAAATTCTGACCCTAACCATTCTTTTAGTTTGTCCAATATACCATACATTATTACAACAGCAAGTAAGTGTATATACAACACCAATAGATTTGCAAGTAAAATAATGCTTGGGGTAATGGTTAACATTATTAATACACCTGACATCAATGATTCTATCACATAAACTACAGGAACCACACCTGAAAGATCCCATGTTGATGGCATTAGGAATTCTTTTAATTAAGAGATTATTATTCAATATTTCCTTTAAATTTTTCCCTTTCTTATAAGAAAATATGTGATCAGGAAAAAGCTCACCTATCTGATCATCCACACTGACCAAATACCAAAATCTCTTAATTATAGAAACAAATTTTTCAGAAAAGGCAGTATACCTAGTTACAAAAAATACCTCTTCCACATCTCTATCTTTGTTCTTAGAATCTAAAACATTCCTTTCGATCTTTCTAAATGTTTTCTGCTTATTAGTAATATTGTTCATACTAGCTAATAACTGCCTTTTATCATAACCTCTATCACATAATCTAACAAATACCTCATTTAATTCATGATCCAACTCAGATTCTATACTAGTATGCTGATATATCCTTTTGAATTCTCCATGAGGTAAAGCTCTTAACAGGTGTGGAGGATGCATGCTAGTAGCATGCAAAAACATATTTACTGACGTACTTTTCCTGTAGGGTCTAAATCCAATGATATTGTTTCTTTCAAATAGTGTTTGATCCAAAAAATTAATTTGATTCCTGTTGATCTCATATGAGAATGACAAATTATGTTCATTTTCATTCAAAATTTCAAAAAATTCACAAAACTCTATTACATCCCCTTTACATATAAAAATTAAATCGTCAATAAAACGCTTATACAAAACAACTTTATATTTAAAGAAATCTGAAGGATAAATAAATTTCTTTTCAAAAAAATCCATATATATGATGGCATAAGTGGGAGCATAGGCTGCTCCCATAGCCGTTCCCTTAATTTGTAAAAAATACTCCTCATTAAATACAAAGTAATTATGAGTTAAACAAAATTCTAACAGGGAGATCAAAAAACTAGTCCTAGGACCTTCACCTAACATATTATGAATGGCTTCAAGCCCCCATCTAATATTGATGTTTGTATATAATGACTTAACATCAATAGTCACCCAATAAAAATCGCTATCCCAGGAAATTTTGGTTACTTCATTAATCAGATCTTGAGTGTTACTAATATGAGCATTCACTCTTTTAAGATAAGTTTTCAACTGGAAATCCAGGAAAACATTAACATTCTCCAAAAAAGAACCTATCCCTGATATTATTGGCCTACCAGGGGGCTCCACTAGATCTTTGTGAATCTTGGGAAGGGCGTATAGTATGGGTGTGCGAGGGTCCTTGATATACATCTTCTTAATGTCAGCATGCAAGAAAAAACCTAGTCGTTCTCCCCTTTCCAAAAGAGTTAACAATTCTTCGTTATAGAGTTTAACAGGATCCCCATCAAGTTTAGTATATTCTTCACTATTAGAAAGCAATCTATTGACCATTATACAGTAGTCAGATCTATTTAGAATAACCCAATTACCCCCTTTATCTGCACATTTAAATATATAATCATTTTTCATTTTTTTAAGATTTTTTAAAGCTTGCCATTCACCTTTGCTTAAATTAAATTGTTTTTTTTCTTTACAAAATTCTTTAAACATTAGCTCCATCTCTTTGAAAACAACTTTTTGAAAAATTGAAATAGCTGGTACAGAAATAGTAGGTGTAAATTTACTTCCAGTATTTCTAAATTTGGGCATCATTAGCTTTCCATAGCCTGTCAAATAATTGACATCAGGGCTAATGTCATTATTGAAGCACATAGAACAATCATCACTATCTTCCAAAGAACAATCAGATTCATCATGTGCATAATTATATACTGACAAATTCATTAAACTTTCATCAAAATCAGTTTCATTTTCATTAATTTCTCCATTTTGAACAATGATATTAACATTCATGTTCTTGAATTTTTTAAAATACACCCTTAATAATAGCTTACGAATAAATGTTTTTACTTCTAAATATATGTCAGCAAACGAAGGAAAAATAGTAGGAACAAATTTACTTCCCTTGCATAAGACATTCAACATGTCATGATTTAAACACATATTCGATAAGTTGACACATTCTAAAGAAGTAACATTATTACAAGTCCCATTAAATTCAGGTGTTATCAAACCTTCATTTGTAGCGGTTTCACCCCTTTCTGCCGTTTCTTCCATTTCTCTCCTTGTTGTAACTGCCATTTTGAAAGCCGGTATTCTCCGCTGTATTTAAATTAAGAGTCTCATTAGAAGCTTCTGCAGGCTCTCCATCAGTGCCCCGATTAGGAGCAACAGTTCTTGCAAAGGAAACATTTTTAGTAGCAGTTTCTTTCTCCGTAGATGAAAAAGAAGACGCTGATGCTGAATAGTTCCTTCGTTTGGAGCTGCGAGTCCAGCTCCTCCCTCTAGAGCGATTACGTACTGGTTCACGTTGCCAGTTGAAAATAACACCAGTCTCATAGTCCTTTAAGTCACGGACTAGTTTATTGCGTTTTCTCTGCACAACGTCAACTTCTTATTTATTCATTTTATCAGTAATATTGGCCATTTGAACTTTGTAATTTACTTCAGCAACAAGTTCATTTTGTAGTAACAAAATCTCATTTTTTAACTTATCATGAGATTTTTGGTTGCGCTTAATCAATATTCGTAACCAACCTAATGTACATGAATGAGAAGTTTGCTTCCATTCTTCTAAAAGATCATGTTCATCATCTGAGAATGGTGCAGCTGGTAATTTGTCAATACGCAACCCTCGAGGGGTGATGTCAAGGCTCACATATTTCTCTAGAAGCCTAGTATCAAAATACAGCGCTACCTCCTTGGCCATTAGTTTATTTTTGTTGTAAAGGTGATAATATTTGTGATAGATTATTGGAGCTAGAAACTAGAATGATTCTGAAATATAATACTTTAAAACCTTCAGGACTTAATTTAGAATTAGGCATATGATAATTTGATTAATTAATGTGTTAGGAATATTTCTTGATGATAAATTATATAAAATGTTTATATTTTTAAATATATTATTCATAATATAAATATTTAAAATATTCACAATATTTAAAAACAGGAAGGTCACTTTAAATATGTTTAGATGCTTCTTTTCCCTCCTTTTTTGCAATTAATTATGTAATAAATTGATTAATTGATCCAATTAATGTTTGTATAAATACTGTTACTATGTAACATTAAATTGTGATCCTTTGAAGGCGAACAGCCGAGGTACCAGATCTTTTGGGAGAGAATAAAGAAAAATTTCGCTGGACTAAGTATTGGCTGTTTGGTGTGTTTTAGAATTACTTTTTGCTTTTGCAACGTTTGTTTGTTACTATGTTCAACCAATCTCTCTAACCTTGGCAGTATATTATTGTGAGTTTCTTACATTTTTTGTCCTATCTCTTTCTTTCTATAATTATATAATTCTTTTATATTTCTACCTGTTCCACCCTCATATTTAGTGCGTGTGTGACTGTTTTCTTTCCCTTACCTCACTTTCTACCATTAGATAATCTAACATACCATTGTTGATACTTCCTTTCCCTTCTCCTTTACCACAGGGTAATCTCAATTACCATTACTGGTGATCTTTCCTCTTTCCTTTCTTTCCTTGAAAAAGGGAGACTTTCTCTTTCTGTCTCTCTTTCCCCTGTATGTGTGTGTGTTGGGCGGGGGCTTAGGCCTCTATTTTTTGAATATGACTGATAAGTCTTCTAAGGACACCTCTGAGTTTAAGAGGTGCCAAAAAATGTGACAGAAAAATGCTCAACTTGGATGGACACACCTCTTGTGTTTACTGTCTAGGTGCTGTCCATCTCCAGGAGGATTGTGCTATCTGTCATGGATGTTCTTCGTGTTTCACTGTTGCAGTCATCACATTTGGGTTATCTGCTTGTAGTAGCCCGCAGTCTGCCTGATTAACAAAGTCTTGGGTCCTGTGTCGGTTGCTGTCCCTTCTTCCATGACGTCATGTCATCAGGGGTATAAAACATGCCATTCCATCAATCTTTCTTGCCGTGCGGTGCCTGAAGCAGAAGCAGTTTGCAAGTGCCGGTCAGCCGACTCCTGAAATTTTCATTTTCGAGTTTCAGAACCGAAGTCTTCAACTAAAAGCCAAGTACCCCGTTGGGGAAACTTTTTCTTGCTCTGAACTGATGTCAGTAAAAGTAAATAATTGCATTACTTGTGGAAAGCAAATACCTCATAAAGATTTTCATGCATACTGTATTCGTTGCCTAGGCCCTGACCTTGCTGTCATTTTTGTGCCTTATTTAAACCACAAACTATCCGTCTGTATATTTTTGCTTCTAAATATTTTGGTGCTCGGTTCAGTTATCCTGATATGTCTTCTATAAGCCATTCGACTACCGACATTCCAAAAAAATGCAAAGATAAAGATGGAGACAGGCCGCCCAGGTCCTAAGCTGCCGACGATGCTTCTCCTAAGCCAGTCGCCAGTTCGACTACCGACATTCCAAAAAAATGCAAAGATAAAGATGGAGACAGGCCGCTCAGGTCCTAAGCTGCCGACGATGCTTCTCCTAAGCCAGTCGCCAGTTCACCGGCACTCAGTGAGGCACTTTCGCAGCCCCTGATACCCACTACTTCAGATTCGCAGGCCTCTACTGAGACCCATTCAGAGTCTGGTATGTCGTGAGACGTATCAACTGTGAACTTGCGGATGTCTCTACCATGGATGGGTCCAGAGCCGCTGTGCAGGCACCGGCTTCTGAGGGTGTATTCAGGCCTACTGACATGCGTATTAAATCACCATCTTCTTCAAGGCCTAAAACTCGAACCATGCCTAGAAAACTGATGCTCAGACTGCATGGTCAGGCCTCTATGCCTAAAAAACAAATGATAAGAATGGCTGAAGACCTTATTACTTTAATCAGGGGAAGCCAGCCTTCCCCCTCTAAGAGACCTAGGACTGAGTATGCTTATGATACTTCTGACTAGGATTCTGAAATTTCTGTTTCCTCAGATGACCAGGATTTACCCTTATCTACTTATGAGGATTCTGATGCTGAGGACTCTGTTCCCTCTGCTTCCCCCCAGAGGATTTCTCTCTTGGTGAAACCTTGCATACTCTCAGGGATCATTTTCATTGGGAAAGTCAGGATTTCTCTGATTCTAAAAAGAGGCTTGGGGATTTCTTACTCCTGCCTCAGCACAGGCCTTTACCATACCTCCTGTACTAGACATTGTTGATGATGCCTTTTTGGAATCTAGCTTGGCCCCTGGCTCTCTTCCTCCTGCTCCCAAAAAACCTGATAGATATTACAGGGTCCCTGACTCTCACAAGTTCCATTTTAAAAATCCTACTGTGGATCCTGAGACCATTTCCCAAGTACCAAAGAGCATTAAAGCTACTACTGCCAAAATTCCTACCCCCTCTGATGGAGATTCCAGGGCACTGGATAGATGGGGTAAGAAGGTATACACTTCTGCAACTTGGGCCTTAAACTGCCAGTTTCATATGTTAAAGTATCAGCAGCATATTATTGGATTGCTTAAACAGAAAATTATGTTGATTCCTGATTGTGCTGAAAATAAGGATTTACAGGATTTACTGCATTCAGCTGAACAAGTAGGAAAACACACTTTGCAATGTGGTTTTGATTCATTAGAGGCATCTTGCAGGGCTGCTGTGACTGGGTCTGTACTTAGAAGGCATGCTTGGCCTAAGGAGCAATCCTTGCCAGATCATGTTAAAGCAAAATTACTGGATGCTCCCTTAAACCAGGACCGCCTGTTTGGCAACAAGGCTGAAGAAGTTCTTAAATAGATGGAGGAAAAGCTAAATCTATGCAAACTGTTAAAGATTTTTTTACAAGTACAATCTCCAAGGTTTAGTAGACATTGACCTTCCAAGAATTGGTCCTTTCCTGCCTCTTCCAGACCTTCTCTGTCCAAACCCAGATCCAGCAGAGCTTCCAGGCTTCAGTCCCAGGGTACACACTGGACTAAGCAGTGGGGGCCTCCACTTCCAAATCTGGGAGTAATAAACCCCCCCTATGGTAAACTGCCTCAATGACTTCTTTTTAAAACTTCCAAGCACTTCTCAGCTGACTGCCCCTTTGGGGAAAAGATTGCTCTTCATGCAAAGAACTGGGAACTCATTACCCAGGACAAATGGGTTTTAAATATAGTTTCCCAGAGATGCAGATTTCACTTCCACGCGTTACCAACACCAAGCAGGTGGCCAGATCTACCCCCAAATCAGTGGGCAGAGGCTCTAAAGCAAGTACTTTCTCTCTTAAGCATGGGGGCTATTCAGTTGGTACCAGAAGAGGAAAAGGGACAAGGTTTCTATTTGAGACTTTTCCTGGTACCCAGAAAAGACAATTCATGGCATCCTATCAAGGACCTGTCTACTCTAAACACCTTTTTGGTGATTCCAAGATTCAGGATGCTGACTCTTCACCAGTTGCTCCCTATGCTAGGCAAAGATGCCTGGTTGGCAACACTAGATTTAAAGGAAGCATACCGGCACATCCCAATCAGGGAATCTTGCAGAAGATACTTGCGCTTCAAAGCAGGCTACACACACTTTCTCTGCACTTCCCTTTGGCTTATCTACTGCACCCAGGGTATTCACAAAGTGCCTAGCTCCAGTTATTGCATTTTGCAGGCAAAGAAATATTCAAATATACCCATACCTGGATGACTGTCTAATTCAGGCAGAAAGCCAGGGCATACTTTTGAATCATCTGGCTTTTGTACAAAGGGTGCTAACTTGTCTGGGGTACACCATAAATGAAAAGCAATCACACCTGGTACCCTGTCAACAAATTATATTCCTGGGAGCAAGCTTGAATACAACTTCCCAGATGGCTTTCCTCATGCCAGAGAAACAAATTCATTTGACAACCTACTTCAAACAAGTGGCCACAAAACCCTGCTTTATGCAAGGCAAATACTACAAGCCTTGGGGTTCATGGCCCCCTGCATTCTTCTAATTCCATATGCAAAACTGCATATGAGGAAACTACAATGGTATCTAAAAAGCCTATGGTGTCAACATTCTCAGGATCTAGAAGCAATGATTCCTATTATACCTTGCCTACGCCTAGAGTTCCTTTGGTGGGCAGAGGCCTGCCACCAAAACAAGGCACTACCATTCACACTACCCCCTGCCACCCAAATCCTGACAGATGCATCAGACTATGCATGGGGTGTTCACCTGGCAGGGAGGTGCATTCAGGGTAAATGGAACCCAAGTCAAATGCACCTGCATATCAATCAAAAAGAAATGTTAGCTGTACAGAATGCTCTGACAGCCTTCAAGGACCACATTCTTCCAAGACAATTAATGGTAAAGACTAAGGGTAATACTGCTCAATGCTAGAAGTCTAAACTTCAAGATGCACGCCCTCGAAGCCCTCCTCAGTATGGAGAACATCGATGTCTGTACTGTGACTGAAACCTGGTTCAAGGCTCCTGAGAGCACCCCAGCACTATCAGGTTATACCTCATATCATGCATTCCGGCCCCAAAATCCGGACCGAACCACAAAAGGAGGGGGAGTATCCATATTCATAAAGGATACCCACACCTCCAGGTTTGTGCAACGCACGAAGCATCGGAGACCATCCAGGTGCAATTAACCATAGGTAAAACTGCCCTACAGTTTGTAACATGCTACAGACCACCTTCTCAAACTCAGGAAACCCACACAGCCTTCCTGAAGACACTGGAGAGTATGAATGTCTCTCCAAACACCATCATATTGGGTGACTTCAACTACCCAAACATAGACTGGGAACATTACTCAAGCCCCAACACCCTAGCCCAAAGGTTCCTTGAGTTCATAAACTCAAATGCTATGGAACAACTAGTCACCATTCCCACAAGAGGAGAAAATATACTAGACCTGATCATCACAAACATGGGGACAAAATGCTCCACACCGGAAGTATATCCCTCATTGGTGAGATCAGACCATAAATTAATCTCACTGGAGATCCACATCCCGCCCCACCCCCAGCAAAAAAGACCACAGTGAAGAACTTCTCAAAAGCAAACTTCACACTTCTTAAGACTGGAGTGGTATCCTTCAAGGCCCCCGAGCCAGTGGAAACCACAACCCACACTGCTGAAACCCTTACAAATGCCTTCTACGAGCACCTCCAGGAATGTATGGATCAAGCAATCCCTAATAAAATCAAGACCCTTTCCACCAAAGGCAGGCGCCCGGTCTGGTGGACTCCATCCATAAACAAACTCTACAACAAGAGGAGAAAGCTACTACATGACAGAGCAAAATCCCTAAATGGGAAGGCATCTCTGATCAATACTAGCAAAAACTACGATCACTCATAAAATCATCCAAGGCCAACTTTGAGAGAAAAATCGCTAATGACACAAAAGACAATCATAAAGCCTTCTTTAGCTATGTTAGAAACCTGGGTGGAAACTCCCAGATATGCTCAGAATTAGTCCAAAATGATAACAAATCACTGAACCCACAGACATTGCCAACATACTGGCAGACAGGTTCAGTGCAAATTTCTCCCCTCCCTCCCCCCCAAAAGGAGAAATATCTATCCCACCAGAGTCTAGCCTCCCAAACATCTCAGATGCCCAGGTGAGAGCTGCTCTCTCTAAAGCAAAAACACAGCATCAATGGGACCGGATGGTGTCCCCGGCTGTGTGCTACACGAACTCAATGAGGAACTAAACCCACACATAAGGCTGCTGTTTAATCTTAGCCTTACTACAGGATACGCACTCCAAAGAATGGCGATGGCAACTGTGGTCCCACTCCACAAAGGCGGTGCTTCTACGGACCCTGAAATTACCGCCCCATAAGCTTGACGAGCCTTGTCTGCAAAGCTATGGAGAGGATCATAATGGAACTCATAAATAAAGACATTGGGGACCTACAGACACTGGATTCTACCCAATTTGGCTTTGTCAAGGGCAGATCCTGCCTCTTGAACTTGGTCGACTTTTTCAAACAGTCACTAAGGCCATTGATGAGGGTAAGGCAGTTCACACAGCCTACCTTGACCTAGCAAAAGTGTTCGACACAATACCCCACTCGGGCATCATAGAAAAGCTCACCAGCTTAGATGTAAACCCATATGTCACAAGATGGGTTGCAAACTGGCTCAAGGACAGAACACATAGGGTTAGAGTTGCTGGTGCCATGTCAGACTCTAAGCCGGTCACGAGCGGTGTCCCACAGGGCTCAGTCCTGGGCCCCCTCTTGTTCGGCATTTATTTTTCTGAAGTGCAGGCAAACATAGGGGGATTGTGGCTGACAAAATTTGCAGATGACTGCAAACTGGGCACCATAATTGACACTCCATCAGACACAGACATCCTCCAGAAAGGTCTCATAGAAATGGATAACTGGTGCCAGAGCCATGGCCTTAAGCTAAATGCCAAAAAATGTATAGTCATACCCTTTGGGAAAACAAGGTAACCCCTAATTACCACATAGGTGGTAATCCATTAAACACGGAAGACGTTATCAGGGACCTGGGGACCCAAGTTGACAGTAACCTCTCTTTTGACACTCACATTGCCAAAGTGGTTAGGAAGACCTTCTACATTGCCCACCTGATCATGAAGGGATTCACATCCAGATCAGGAGAGGTCATTGTACCCCTGTACTCTTCACTTATCAGACCAATGATTGAGTACAATGCCCCATTCGGAATGTACCTTATCCGACACCTGCAGCAGTTGGAAAGACCCCAAAAGTTCCTCACCTAAAGGATAAAGGGGCTCAAACATATGTCATACGATGCCCGACTGAAGAAACTCCAGCTCTATTCAGTCGCATACCGTCTGCTCAGAGGTGATCTGTGCCTGACAGGCCATGTCCAACCCGGAATTAATGGACATGCTCCACCTCAAAAAATCCAAATCCACCAGAGCCACGAGAGCAAGAGACTTAAACCTCAACACAGATATAAATAGGACGTGCTGGAGGGACAGATTAATCACCCAGAGACTCCCTACACTATGGAACAGAATCCCAGTCCATGTGAGGCAGAGCCCCTCACTGACTCTGTTCAAGAGAAATCTTGACGAGTGGATGGGAGATCGTAGGTTTACCCCGGGAATCATCTCTGTATCACTGCTGGACAGAGGCACCGCAAACTAATGGGTATAGTATTCTCATCCTAAGGGGTGGTGAAAGCCACACACACTCTGGCTAGGCTTTTAAATGCCCTAGGGCAGATAGCCTAGTATGAACCTATGAACCTATGAACCTGTGGATGCCACCACTTTTATGTGGTGCATAAACAAGCAGGGGGTACACATTCTTACCCCCTATGCAGACTAGTCATTGCATTGTGGAACACAGCTCCCCTAAACTACCAAGTGCATCTACAAGCTCAGTTCCTGCCAGGAAAACTAAATACACTGGCAGACGAACTAAGCAGAAATCTCATGGACCCACATGAATGGAAACTGGAACCAAGGATTTTCAACATGTTGACAAGCAAATGGGGGAGCCCAGATATAGACCTGTTTGCCTCCCCCAGAACTATCAATTGGACAAATTTTGCACCAGGACTCCCCAAAAACAAGCTTAGAAAGTGAATGCTCTGTCCTTCAGCTGGAAAAAACTTTGTTTATGCCTTTCCTCCTCTGCTCTCCAAAGTACGACTAAAGATCAAGCAAGGCAAACCAAGGGCGATTTTGATTGCACCAGAATGGTCACGCCAACACTGGTACCCCGTCTTGCGCAGTGTGTCACTGTTGGCCCCATGGCACCTGCCTCAAACTCCTGCCCTATCCTCGCAGCAGGAGAACCAGATTCTGCACCCTCTGCTTCAAACACTGAACCTAGCAGCCTGGCTAATTACCTAATCTCTCCTTTACCATCCCTCAGTAAACCAGTGATGGATAACATTTTAGAGGCAATGAGGCTTATTACTAGAAAATCTTATGCTGAAAAATGGAAAAGATTCTGTGCCTGGAACCAGTCTCAAGGGATGAGCACAGCAGTGCTCAATTTACCTCAGATTTTACAATACTTAACTGAGATGCTTCACAAGGGCCTGTTTTTCTCCTCCATCAAAATTCATGCCTCACCCATTTCAGCTCATTATAACACAGAACCTCCCCTCTTCTCTCATTCACTGCTCAAGCAGTTCCTCAGAGGGGCCAAAAATTTACGACCACCCAGGAGAGCTCCAACCCCAGCCTGAGATGTTAACTTTGTATTGGAGAAACTCACTGTTCCTCCTCTTGAGCCAGCTGCTACTGCAGACTTAAAATTCCTTTTTTGGAAAATAGCTTTCCTCTTAGCAATCGCTTCAGCAAGAAGGGTATCTGAATTACAGGCCCTTACGGCAGTGGAGCCTTTCATCTTTCATGTGAACAGGGTGTCCCTCAGGACCAATCCCTCCTTCATGCCTAAGGTGGTATCCAGTGTAGCCCTTAATCAGTCCATTAATTTGCCAACCTTCTTTCCTAATCTACAGAACAAAGGGGAATGGATACTGCACTCCTTAGATGTGCACAGACAGCTTAGATTCTACTTGGACAGGACTAAACCTCAAAGGAAATCTGAACAACTGCTGGTGGCATTTGCTGCAGGGGCAGAGGGGAAGGCTATTTCAAAGCAAACCATTTCCAAATGGATAGGCCATTGCATTAACTTCTGCTACAAGCACAATGGAAAACCTATCCCACAGGGGATCAGACCCCACTCAACCAGGGCTGCATCTACCTCTACAGCCTTTCTCAGAGGTGTCCCTACCAGGGACATCCTAGAAACTGCTACCTAGAGTTCTGTACATACTTTCACCAAGCATTACCATCTGCCAGTTTTCTCTAAATCCAGAGCTGGCTTTGCCACTGCAGTCTTGCAGGGCATTATAGCTGGTCCTAATGCTATCTAAATCCCTCCTCCCATCCTTAGCTTTGGGAATCTACCCAAATGTGATGACTGCAACAGTGAAACACGAAGAACATAGCACAGTTGTGTACACTTACCATAAATGTAAATGCTCAAGTGTATTCACTGTTGCAGTCCTGGTTACCCTCACTCCAGCCCCCTTACTTTTTTTGGCAATACCTCTACTCTCCTTTACTATGCTCAAAAGTGTTTTGGTGTATTTGCTTTTTTGTTGGAGGTGTAACCTTGTACATTTATAGATTTAATTGCTTCCTATTAAGGGGGCACCTGACATCTGGGGCAAGAAAAACTGATGTAATGGCGTTGGCTGCATGTTTTATACCCCTGATGACCTGACATCATGGAAGAAGGGACAGCAACCGATGCAGGACCCAAGACTTTGTTAATCAGGCTGACTGAGGGCTACTGCAAGCAGATAACCCAAATGTGATGACTTCAACAGTGAATACACTCAAACATCTACATTTATGGTAAGTGTACACAACTGTTCTTTTCTCGACTAGAACAAGCTTATTTTAAAGAGACTACTCAAAGGTGATTTTGAAGGGGCGATATCTGGTCCGAAGACCAAAGCCCAGCTCTTCCTCTTCTTCATCCAAAACTAAATAATCGCATTTTGTTCCACAAAGTTTCTTAGAACTGCCTGCAACATTGACCAGACCTACAGTGGTAGGGACTGCATCTTCGGCACCAATAGGTAAAGATGACTTGATTTCTACTCAGACTTCAGTGCAGACATCTGAAGTTTTAGTACCAACTGAACCTTTGGTACTGAAGCAGTCTCATCTTATTATATCAACAAGGACCTCTTACTCCCTATCAGTGGACCCGTTTCTTGACCATCCACCAAGTCCTTTTTTGGAAACAAGACCACTTAGGTCTCCATCAACTTCCTGTATTTGGTCTACTAAGAGCCTTTCTGAGTCAGATATAGACTGGTCAACTAGCTCCTGATGGTGAAGGGATTGTCTTCATCCTCGGTTCCAAACCATCTCTGCTCTGGAGCTGGTCCTTCTTCAACTCCCATTCAGATTCCTCCTCTGACTCAAGCTGAGATTTTGGAGTCCCTGGTACCAACTGTCTTGTTGCCGGTTAGAGAATCTTCTACAGCACCAATAATTGCTTTAAGCTCTTCCGCTTTGTCAGAACCGGTGACCTCCTGGGGTTGAAACTTCATTGCTGGTTCTGAGGGGCAGGATTCCAGTTCGATACTTTCAGAGCCCTACATACCTCTTGGGGCCTCAGCATTCATAAGCTCAGCCTTGGCTTCTTCTTTGGGGTGGCTTCCTCGGTGTGGGGTAGGACCATGGTTCCGAATGAGTCTCTTTCAGTTCTGGGCTCCCATCCTTCTGTGGGGGCCTGTCTTTTGAGCCATGGAGAAGGCGCTGTCCATTGTGGAATCACAGTCTATGCCATTCCTGTCAGACCAAGTATCTTGTACATCCCCTCAACTGGAGCTTCCTCCAGGCTCATCCCTGGGACAGAGGGCACAGAAGCATCAGGAACAATCAACCATGGTGATTTCTTCTTTGGATACCTCTCCAGAACATCCCACTGAAGAGGTACCTTTGGAGAAAAAGTGCAAAAGGAAGCATTTTGACTCCCAAAAAGAGTCTTTCACAGAGGATACTGATTTTGATGAAGGGGAAGATGCCCCTAGGTCGCCCACTGATGTTTGACATACTAGAAATTCTGATGCAGAGGGGTGGCTGGACTTCCTTCCAACCTTCCTCAGAGGAATTGGTACATCTGAAGGCTTTTCATGCCCAGTCCTCTACCTCTTGTATCTCTTCATTCGCTGATGAGCTTATTAAACTGATTGCTCAGTATGCTTGGAAGATTCCTGACTCCATTGAGCCAATCCCTTAGAGACATGAGCAAATTCTGCTTCCCCCTAAGGATGAACAACATTGGGTCAAGGGTATTCCTGTAGATTCCATGGTGATAGTGGCAGCCACCAAAAAGGAATGAAGAAAGTCTTAATGTCCATCCTCCTAACAAGGAATCTAGGACTATGGATAGGTTGCAGAGAGAACTGATTAAAGAGCTTTCAGACACTCTCACAGGAGCAGTAGCTGAAGGGGTCTGAGATAAAGTTACATCTCAGCTTGTCACCCTTGAATATATATGCTTCATCGAACTTTGCTCTCAGGTCCTTGAATTATATGGCACACTTCACTAGGTTGTAGAAAGAACTGATTAAAGATTTTTCAGACACTCTCACAGGAGCAGTAGCTGAAGGGGTCTGAGATAAGGTTACCTCTCAGCTTGCCACCCTTGAATTAATTTCCAATTCATCCATGAAATTAATTGCTCATGCAGCTGAAGGGATGACAACAGCAGCAGGTTCAAGCATAGCCATCAGGAGACATGCCTGGATGCACTTGTGTGACTTTGCGGAGCTATTTAAATCTTATTTCATCAATGCTCCATTTGACAGATCATCCCTGTTTGGACCCAAGGTTAAAGACACACTCAGCAGATGTGAATAAGATGGGAAGACTCTTTCTGCCATGGATGTATGCTTCTCTACTCCTCAGTGACCCTACTGTAGGAACCAGAGAAGTGGGAGGCTATGGTTCAAAAAGACCCAAGTGCCTTTCCAAGACTTGCATGGCAAGGACTTCTCCTGGGGCAGAGGGGGAAGTAATAATGGAAGATGCAATTCAAGAGGCAGACGTGATCCACAGAGCCAGGGGTCCAGAGATTCCTTCTCGGGTAACTCTTACCAGTGCTCCTGAATGGAGACCTAAGTGCCTTCCTCTGGAATTAGTCATGGAACGATTATCCCTGGACCAATCTGCCTGGCTACAAATGACATCAGACAAGTGGGCGTAGGGGATCATTTCCAGAGGATACATCATTCCCCTTTCAACAAAACCAAAACCATGAAAAATACTCCCAGACATTCCACCCAGTCACAGGGAAGCAGCAGTCTTAGAAATCCAAAAACTGCTCAACAAAAGTCATCCCATCAGTCCCAATCAGACCAGAGAGGATCCAGAATCTACTCAAGGTTCTTTTTGGTGCCCCAGAAAACAGGGTTTGCAGGCCAATTTTAGATCTCAGCTAGTTGAACAAATCAGTTCAACAAACCAAATTCTGGATGGTCTCAGTACAGTCAATACTTCCATTTTTGGAAAAAGACTACTGGATGTGCTCAGTAGATCTTCAGGATGAATATTACCACATAAAAATGGACAAGCACACCATAAGATTCCTGCACTTTCGCCTTGGAGCCAGTCATCATCAGTTCATGGCACTTCACTTTGGCTTCACCACAACTGCCAGGGTGTTTGCCAAATGCATGGCAGTGGTAGCAGTGTATCTCAGACTGCTAGGGTTTTGAGTGTTTCCATATCTTATCTTTGCACCACCTTAGGAATCACAATAAATTACAAAAAAATCTCATTTGGAACCCACGCAACACCTGGAATTAATTGGAGCTATACTAGACACAGTCACAGGATTTGCATCATTCCCATTAGAAAGGCTTCAGAGCATCAGATCACAAGTAAACCACATCATTCAGAGCAGAAATGTTCCAGCAAGATTCATCCAGCAGGCTGTGTGGTCAGTGTCAGCTTCTATTACCCACGTTCCCATGGCCAGATATCACACATGGATGCTTCAATGGCTTCTGGCCTCCCAATGGTCATTATTAAACCATCTGATGTCTCAACAGATTTTGATCACCAATCCTTTCAAACATGACCTGTCTTGGTGGCTCCATTCCAGTGAAATCTTGTTAGGTCATCCCTTTGTCCCACCTCAGCCCCAAGCCATAGTGATAGGATGGGGGCATTATCTGGGAAGGACAGTCCAAGGCACTTGGTCCCACATGGAGGCCAATTTGCTTATCAATGTTCACATCAACAAACGAGGAAGCAAGTCTTACCCACTTTGTCGAGAAGCCCTCAGAGTATGGCAATGGGTGATTTCTTCCAACCACTTTCTAATGGCAATGCACATTCTGGGGAGCTGCAATGTGATTGCAGACAAGTTGAGCAGAACTATCCTAATGCCTCATGAGTGGTCTCTCAATCCTGTAGTGGCAGAAAAGATATTCCACCACTGGGGTCAGTCTTGCTGCAATCTGTTTGCATCTCCTCTGAACAAGTGCAGCAGTTACTTTGCCCTAATGCCCCCTCTGTGAGAGTCACCTAGAGACACTTTTCTCTATGATTGGCCTCCCTGGTCTTCTGAATGCCTATCCCCTGACTCCTCTGATATGTCAGTTTTTAAAGAAAGCCAAGATGTAAAAGAACAAAATAATCCTCATTTCTCCTTTCTGGTCTTGAGAAGTCTGGTTTCCATTCCTTTGTCCTCACCTACTTTGTAAACCTTGGATTCCGGACACTGCTCCATATCTTTTATCTCACCCAGAAGGAATAGTTAATCCAAATCTCCAGCATCTCAGGCTCACTACATGGCTTCTCCAGTTTGCCAGGCATTCCTCCCTTACTTCCTCAATCCAACAAATCATTCAGGCCCACTACAAGCCTCCAACTAGAAAACTGTACCATAACAAATAGATAAAATTTGCAAGATGGTTACTTGAGAGTAATATTGACCCCCCCCTATGCAGCACCTCTGGATAAAGTTTTAGAATTTCTAGCCTTTCTTTCAGTCTGGCTCCTCAGTTTCTACCATTTGAGTACATCTCACAGTGATATCTAATTTCCATGTTGGCTTTGATGGTTCTTTACTTATGTCTCATAAACTTTGTAAGGCCTTTTTGAAAGGAACCTTAATGCTAAGGCCTCCATTTAAAGAACCCATTGCTCCATGGCATTTACCCTTGGTCCTACGGTCTCTCTTTGCATCCCATTTTGAACATTTGGTAACTTGTGATTTAAAGTTTTTGACCTGGAAACATTTGTTTTTGATAGCTATCACTTCAGCCAGAAATTCAAGCCTTGTCCTGTGGGCTCCCCTATTTAATATTTCATAAGGACAATGTCTGCCTCAGAACAAATCCATCTTTTTTGCCAAAGGTTGTTTCAGAATCAAATATCAGTCAAATCTTATATCTACCGGTCTTTTTTCTAATTTCTCTAATAAGGGAGAGTACTGTCTGCACTTGGTAGACATTCACAGGCAATTATGTTTTTACATTCACAGAACAGAGGACAACAGAAAATTCAACCAACTGTTCATTTGTTTTTTCCTCACTTCCCTTAGGTAACCCAATTTCTAAGGTTATCTTAGCTAAGTGGCATAGGGACTGTATCACCTTTATCTGTCACGCAAAGGGACTTCACCCACCATGTCCTGTAAAAGCTCATTCAACTAGAGCTGTATCAGCTTCTGCAGTTTTTCATACTAGAGCTTCTTTAGATGACATTTGTGCAGCAGCCACATGGTCATCTCCTCATACTTTTATTACTCATTACAAACCGGGCCAGGTCTCTGGCAGATGTGTATCATTCGGTCCAATGGTGTTCAGGAATATTGTTTCGTGAGTCCTCCCAAGATTCAGGTGCCTTGGGACTCTGTCCCACAGTCAAAGATAGAGTGAAGATTGACAACATCAGATAAAGAAGTTATGTCTTACCATAACATTCCATCTGTGTTGTCAATCTTCACTAATCCTTGACATTCCCCCCTTCCTCCTGCCCAAGACGCTTAGTGTACCGAATATTCCAAAAGATTTGCTTCGTAATAGGGACACAGATATGGTCTCTTATTTATTACTTCTTGTCTGTCTGTCACTATTATAAACAAACTTGATCTGAGGTAATTTAGTGAGAAGCTTTATGGGTAGAGCTTACCTCAAGAATTTTGGGAGGCACAAACTAAAAAAAAAAATGGCCAGGTCAGTTCTGAGGCTTGGAACTGAGCCTACAGTCAAGGAATAGTGAAGATCAGCAACAGATGGAACATTATGGTAAAATGTAACTTATTTTTAATGGTTTAGTGGAGCCCGGATCCTGGATTGGGATGTTTTAGCATCCACAGCATAGCCGGCCTTAGGCATAGGCCAACTAGGCAGCCACCTAGGGCGCCGCTCTAGCAGGGGCGCTTTTCCAGTATTTATTTAATGTAGTTAGACCAGGATGGGGGCACCGGGTGGTGTAGTGGGGGGTGCCGTGGAGCTCTTTTGCCTAGGGCACCAGTTGACCTAAGGCCGCTCCCAATCCACAGTGAGCAATTGTGACAGAGTTTTCCTTTGGATGCAGGTTGTCCTAGAACTCAGAGCCACAACCATTAGGGCAAAGCATTCTGGGAGGGGTATCTCCTAATAAAAGGGGAGAAAAAAATGTTATTTGTAAGAGTGTGAGACAAAGGGTCTGATGGTCACTGTGCACCTAGGCAGCCTGAGAAAGTGAGGGTGGAGAGGTGGAGTGGTTGATACTGTACTATGGGTAGAGGGAGGTAGCACAGGGAGAAGAGAAGAAAAGAGATAATAGAGGGAAGGAATAAGAATAGAGAAAGGGATGAATAGGAGAGATGGTGTGAGAGGTGAAGGCTAGGAGAATACTCGGGAGCTGCAGTAGTTAGTAAGAGAAAGCAGATGAATACATCAGTTTTAGTGTGATTGGAAGACAGTCTAGTGGCAGTGCTGTAGTTAACAGGATTAGCAAATCATAGCACACAGGGGAACACACTGTATTAAATGTTATGGCTGACAAACAAAACTACAGTTAAGCACAAGTCAGTAGCAGCTAAGCACAGGGGGATCTAGTGCATAGATAGCCTGTCATACATTCTGTTACATTAGGCACAGAATTTGTCACTATAGCACTCTGTGTGCATACCTGTTATGCAAATAGGACCCCCCCAAGCTTGGCTCATGATTTAGAATTCCAGCAACAATTGTGTAGTGGCTGTCCTTACTTGGATAACACAGGGGACCAGAGCCACATATCAACAGTTGTCATTATGCTAAACCCAGCTGCTCTTGTCCACTGCTGATATAGTGCCCAGCTCATAGAGTACAGCAGCAACATAAAATATAGACAATAAAATGTGAGCCCAACTTTTATGTGGTAGAGAAAACCTAGCAGGTTTGGAGCCCCCTGTAGTGCAGATAACCCTGAACCAACAGCCATACACATACTACACTCACAACGGTGACCCTGTGATGTTCTAGCCAGAAGGCCTGCTTACTGTAGTGGATCCCCTAATTTTGATATATACTAACACAGTGATGTCTGCAATCATGGACAATGAGATAAATGTATTTATGAATTGAATCACGCTTCCCAAGTACTATGGAAGACTGCATAATACTAAACTTTCACTGAGCAAAGTTTCCTACCATAGCTTTTTATATGAACAGTTTATTCAAACCAAATGAATAAGAACTTGCTCAACAGCATAAAATTGTACATTTGCTGAATAAATGAAATCACAAAGTCTTGTACACAAATCAAATGGCCTAATATCTTTCTATCTTCAACCTTATTAACATTAATACAAACAGAAATAAAAATTATTTATACTATTTGGATTATTCAGAAAGTGCAAGTTATTCTATTAGATATCCCTATAACTATCCCTAAGGCTTCTACAACTACATTTTTGGATGTTTTACCTAGTTTTCCAGTTGCTGTGATATATAATTCAACTAAGGTGTCCATTTTTGTACAAAAAAAAAAATTCTTCATACCCTTCCCAAATTTTCTTTCTTCCTCAGCCTTCAGTTCATTTAATAATTTCTGTATTTCAGAAATACTACTTGCATATGTCATTTGCCAGTCTTGGGTAATACATTCTTCCCTAATTAACTAATGCCAATAGAAATTAAGTCTTCAAAGTAAGCTTTTTCCTACTGTCATTCTAAGAGAAATAGTGCTGGGATAACTGGAATATATATCTGAAATACCTGAATAACTAAATCCCGTAATACAAAAATGGACCCCTCCCACTCCAGGCAGCTGTAAAATATTGTGGCGTGGTGGTGCTGCAGTAGCATTGTCGCCTCCCAGTACGACACTGTCCGGTTTGATTCTCAGCTAGAGCGTCTTCTGCGTGGAGACATGCATGAATGGGCATACCTTAGTTGAAGGTTGTGCGTTAGAGCTGGCAACTCGGCATGTAAAAATCTACTGCCAGTCATTGGCGGACCGGAGTTCCGCTGTGGCGACCCCTAACCAGGGAAAAGCCGAAAGACACAACAACAACCTACTATCCCCAATTTGCATTTCCAATAAACTCAGTCCAGACTGGATAAATTCTCACAAACTTTTCAGGTATATAAAAATATTTGTGCAGACATTTCAAACAAATATTTTAACTTTTATTGTCTGCATGATTTTATTATTCAGAGCCAGTCCTTTAACTCATTCTTCAGCACATTTCTCAGAATACATGCTTTACAGATTCTTCCCCTTCCCTCCTTACATTTGTTGAAACAAACTAGAATGTCTTATTTAAACCACTCAGGATGTTTAACCTACCTAATCAAACCCATAAAATAAAATGAATGCAGCTCCAATAAATTGTATTTACCTTGTGCTTGTTGCTGTGTTAGATTATTTTTCCTTGATGAACTGCTACCAGTATTTCAAAAATGTTCCCAGGGTACACCAAAACCCCTGTACATCGGGTGCCTCTCTGACCACCCAAGACTAATCTGTAATAATACTTTGACCACTGTTAGCCTTAATTTCTGAAAGAGTTTATTTACATCTTCTCTTATTTTAATTAAAAATGCTAAGACTCCCCTTAGTTTATTTATTTATTTATTTTTATTTATTTTACATTTGTTAACCAGGGGTGTCTGACTGAGCCGAAAAGGCCCTTTTTCAGCAGAGACCCAGGGAGAAAAGCTCCACATAGAAAAATTGCAGATACATTTAGATATGATCAGTATGCACACAAATTACAATAGACATGTTTTTACAGTGGTATGCAGCACATCATCAGTTACAGTGGAGAGAATAAACAAGAAAATATTAATTTAAAAATAAAGGTAATTAATAGATTTGTGGTGTCCAGCTGAAATTTGGAACATAGGCAGAATACATACATAGTACACAAGTACAGTGCATACATTGTACATTAGCCAGTGTTTGTGAGTAAGAGTGAAAACTATTATCAAGTACTGAGTGGGGTTTGACTTTATTGGCCTGAGGTCTATTGAAACAACTTAAAAATAAATAAGTCATGGGCACTCAATCGCCATATAGTTGAAACACCTGATGTTCATAAGGGTCATTTGCATATATCCCATGTGCCTCTGATTCAGGAGGTTTGGGAGGTCACTCAGTGGAAGTTTTACCTTTGCTGGAGTTTTCATTTCATTATATTGTTTACATACCCTTTTAAATATATGAATGAAAATATAAAAATTATCACCCTCTGTAAATTGTGGAAGAAATTTACTGACCTTTATTGCTTCTGGGGTTTGGTTATTCCTTTCTCCATTACCTCCATGACTCTGGCAAAGCGCCAGTATCTCCTTTTTATGTTGCTCTGCCTCTCACTTTCTTTGGCTTCCAGACATCTCAGTCCCTCTAATGATTTTAATTCCAAATGCCACAATCCCTCTGCTGATTCTGCTTTGACCTCTAAATGCTTTAGGCTTTCTGCTGATTCTGGTTCTAAATGTTTAGCCTCAAGTTCAAGTCCCTCTAACTCCAGATGGATTTTTATGTCCTCTGAGGCAATGCTGAACTGTCCCTTTTCTGAGAGATGTTCTTCCCCAAGGTCAGTCTGGTTATCCTCCTAGTTGCTTGTCTGTGATGCAGGTGTGGTTAAGGCTGCAATCATTTAGTCAGGTTGGCATGCACCGATCTTTTGGCTTAGAACATGTAAGCCAACTGTCTCCTTGTCAGCTTGCCATAATCCTCTGCTGACATCCTTACCTGCTCTCCTTGACCAACTAAGCTAACAAAAAAAATAAAACCACTGTGATATGAAAGTCTGAATTTTCACTGTGTGGCTGCTTGAGAATACAAACACCTTCCTTAGTGACCACTTTTTATAGGCTACAAGAGTTCAATATCCACACCACTAATCCCAATATGTGATATGGTGATTCCCACCATTGTCAACCACATGTGATATGGATATATCACCACTGCCACCAAATGTGATGACCCTCCACTGGACCAGTAATAAAGGATCCTCGATCCTCACCACTGACAACAGTGGGGGACATTCACTGAGAGAATGACAAGTACACACACATTATTTCCAGACGCAGCTCTCTGCATAAAGTGTGATTTCCCTTAAGAGAACACAGTGACCACATTCAGTATGGTGCTGGTTTCTCCCTCTTCCTCAGATCCCCAATAAGACTCCCCACTGGCACAGCTATAGAGTTGATATCTCAGCTGAGTGACCAAATCAAGACCTCCAGCACCCTCTCTGTCCATCCAGTGCGTCATGTCCCTGCTCAAGTAGCTGACACACACACACACACACACACTATTTGAGGTTTGATTTGTCCGCGCACACACACATTCCTGGGAAAGTCTGGTACAGGTTTACTAGCTATGCCCCCTTCTGCCCAGACTATAAGATAGTTACAACTGCCACCAGTCACTCTTTATCGGCTACTTTAGGGCTCTTAACAAAGGGTGTCCAATCTTACTGTGTAATATTAATATTGACACAAATTGCAATTTGATCAAAAACAAGGCTATTAGGAGTGGCCCATACAGTGTCACCAAATAAATATGCAAGTAATCTCAAAAGTTAAATTTATCTACACAGATCAACCACAATGAAAGGTTTAAATATATTTAATAATAATAAAATAAGACAATACTAAATATATATTCACAGTGACATCAGAGCTCAAAACCACAGGAAATATTTAAAACAACATTGCAGGACTGTCTCAGACAAATATATCTAAGCTAAACTTGACTATATTCCTGACTGAATCTTATTTATTTATTATTCTATTTGCTTTTGTTAACTAGGAAATTCCACTGGGCTGAAATAAGCCAATTTTCTGTGAATGCCCGGGGAGAAAAGCTCCAAAAAGTACATAATTAAAGATTATTTAGAGTTAATAACAGCATTTAGCAATATGCAATAGAATAATATAGGAGTCAGAAGTGACACAGTAACATAGGCAATGTATAGCAACATTTTGTGGAAGACTCAGGTGCTTGGCAGGTATTCAGTAGATCAGACAGATAATGATAATCTGCACTTTACACACCATGTGAGGCAGGGTGAGGCACACTGTGCTGTGATTAAGGGTGAGTGCTCAATAGGGAGAGTGAAGAAGAGTGTGGGTATCTGAGAAATGAGTCAGGTTAGTAATCAGGTGACTGAGGAATTGGGGATGGTTCAATGGCATAGCCAATGAGAGGAGAGATGTTGGTAGAGTGCTTTTTTTTGAATGATGAGACATTATTTATAGTTCATAGAGAAGGTGGAAAGCTACAGTGAAAGAGTAAAGGTATTGGCTTACAGGGAGTTTAGACCTCTTAACTTGGATAAGTGATTGATTTTCAGATCTTAGTGAATGGTTTGGTTGATAGAGTCAGAAGTGAAGCCCGGGCTGGGCATTTGGAGGAATTATAAATTAATTTGTGTGCTGTGGCTAGTTGTATGTAAGTTAGGTGTTGTGGGAGTTCTAGCCAGTTCAGGGATTGTAATGAGTGACAGTGGTGGGTGGAATATTTTGCTCTAGTAATGAAGCTAAGAGAATTATACTCTTCTTAGAAACTTCATTAGAGCAAGGCAGATGTTGTGGTGAATGGTTCTTGTCAGGTCCAACACCAAATACAGAATGCTCCATCTCACTAAGAAACATCTCAAAATAATATCTCAGACATTACTGCTGGGATATCTTGCAGAATGGTATCATTTCTTGTCATATGACATCTAGTTCCTAGGCCAGAATCCCCATTGCTAGAAGCTGGCAGCATTTAACATCTACCTGTAAAAATATACAGACAATTGTTTTACCTCAGATCTTTGGCAGATTCTGGAAGTCATAAAACAATTACATTCCTTCATGCTTCAAACATAGCAGTTAGCTCACTCCAAGGACAATGCAGAAAGCTTCCTAGCAAAGACTCTGTGTCTCTAGCTGCACTGAAAACTTTATGGTGTAGTCTATAAAGTAATTTGATTTCAGATATTTTTTCTAAAGTTTGCTGGACTGCGGTTAACACCCTGTATTCTAGTTTCCACTGTTGAAATATATACATTTAAACAGTTACAATAGTGCATGTACATTTCTGTTCTCTTCCAGTAGGGCACACTGTGGTTACATTTCAAACAGCACTTTGCAAATACTTTTCAACACAAATATTGGTACAGAGCAGTTTGATAAACACGTGACAAACGGTTGTAATACATTTGTAAAACAAGCATCTTATAGAAAACATTTTGATATTCACCAATACCATATAATTATTTACAAAAATCCAGCTAGCTGTGCTGGCAGTATCTCCTTTTGTCACAATTTGGAACATAAAAAATCAACAGTGTTCAGAAATGCCAATTCTGTGAAGAAGAGTAGCAAAAATCCTGGATGTTGTATTAGTCAAAATGAGAACAACTATTATAGATATAAGGCAGCAAGAAATTGCCATATTGCTATATATGTATATGTAATTTATTTCAGAAAATATTTAAATATGTGTTTATAAACATGGATATAATAATTGTAGGAGATTTCAACTCTGACTTAAGGGGAAATTAATAGAAAAGGAAAGGATTTTGAAAAGATGATGGAAGTAATGTGGAAAATGAACTACATGGAATAAAAAGGCATGGACTTAAAGAAGAGGTACTATAAAAACTGAAAAATACTATTTTTGATATCGGAGGGAATATGTAAAATGGAATAGGAAACTATTACAATAGGTTTTCAGATCATTTGGCAATATGGTTGTAAATGTACCACAATGAGTATATAAAGATAGGAAAAAGGCATACAAAGGATAAATGCAAAGGAATGGAATGAGAAAGAAAGGAAAGATATAAAATATATAAAGATGCATTGAAAAACTTAGTAAACAACAAAACAGATTATTTTAAAAAGGAAAATAAATTTAAAGATAAAATTAAAGAACTGTTGTATAAAAGTATTTTTACAAGGGAGAAAATGTTTGCCTTATTTAAGAAACATAGTAAAGGAAGACAGTAGAATAATGAGATAAATAAAAGATGAAGGTAATAAAAAAGTCAGCAACAAATTATGGGAATTGTAAGTTATGTAGAAGAGATGTTTAGTAAGAAAAAGAAATATTATATAAAAATGGGAAGTAAAAAAAAACTAAGCAAAATAACAGAGAACTTGGAAGAAAGATTACAGTATATAAATCAGAAAAAGTATTTAAACAGTTAAATGTAGAATCAATATTGGGCCCAGATTATATTGGGTTTGTAATGTATAAAATGTAGAAAAATGGCAGAAAAACTAATATATGTATTTAATAAATGCTTAAATGAAGGATTAAAATATAAGGATTTGTGTAGTGGAGTATTAAAATGTATATGGAAAAAGGGAGACAGAGAAGATATAAAACATTGGAGAGGGTTGCCAACTTTTCAAGTAAAAAATTCTGGACATGTATGTGAAAGTAAAATGCATGCTGAATAGAAGTGTGCATTAACCTCCCCTCAAGTAAATTGCTGTACAATATTATTGTGTGCAATCAAACATGGTCTTGTGTTCTTCTGTCAGTGACAGTATCCCTTAATTCTGGACTGTCCAGAAGTTGGTCACCAATAGTTTTCAATAATATGGACTGTAAGATATTTATGAAAATAATATAAAACAGATTTGAAAATAAAATGCAATACATAAAGGAGAAAGGTGTGGATGGTATAAAAGTAGAAGAATATCAAGAATTATTAATTATACTGAGAGAACTTATAGATTCTATAAATAGAAAAAAAGATATAAAATGTATGGTAAATTATATTAATAAGGCACTTGATTCAATGCATCATGATATATTATGGAAAATAAAGGATATACAAAATAAAGTTAAGCAACTGTGTAGAACTACTTATAAGGGTTTTAGTTAATGGATGGAAAAGCAAAGAAACAGCTATGAATAGTCTTATAAGACAAAGATGTCATATGAGTAGTATTTTGTTTACTTTAGTTATGACTACAGCAGTCCGAGAGGTGAACCGGAAAATGAACAATGCAAATTATAAAATTGAAACAAGTTGAAATTACAGTTATGATGTCTTATGCAAATTATATTTTTATAACAACTAAACATAGAGCAGATGAGCGAGGTTATTTTTGTTTAGTTGAAATTTTAAAGGAAAGAGGTACAATACTTAAAAAGAAAAAAATAAAGGATGGGTTGATACAATAAAAATAACAGGTATTCAATTTTCTTTGAAGGACGTATTTGTTTTAGGAATAACTTTTTTATAAAGTAGATCTTAAGGGATGGGAATCAGTAATAAATGTAATAAAAGATATTTGTACATTATGGAAACTATACAAATTAACATAGAAGAAAAAAATATATTTTATTAACATTGTTAACACTGGATAAATATGCTATCTTCTTTATCATGATTCCTACAGAATATGAAAAAAAGTTTATTAGAACTATTTTTTTTTCTCTTGGGATCAAGACTAAATCCTGTTAAGAGGGGTGTTTTACACATGAACAAGGAGGGAGGAGGATTAAGTATGATAAACCTAATAGTTTATGCATGCTTCATTAAATGTATATAAGGTACTGAAATGGTTAAAGGAAAACAAATGACAAATTAGTGACAAATATACTGAAGTACAACTATAAAGAATTTTAGGAAAACATATGAAATAAAGGGAGGAGGGATATTTAAATGAAAACAAAATAGAAAATAATCAGCAAAAGATAAGGATGTAGGAAATAAATGTTGATGGAGTGGAAGTAGATAGAAAAGTATGGTATATTATGAAGAAATATTATTGTGTTAATTCACAGGAAAATGTCTCAGAAATCTAGACTAAAGCAATTAAAGAAATGAGTGGTGTAGATATGTTAAATAGCAAGATTTTTGTGGAGCTTGGGAATAAACAAATTACCCATAAAGGCAAATATGCCTTATAAAAAGAAAGAGTAAAGAATATGCTTATAGTGTGGAGAAGAAAAAGCAACAGTACATATTTTTTTTAATATTTGAGAGTTAAAAAATGTGAAATAAATTATGTATAGAAAATTTTTTGGAAAGATAGAATTATAAAGACATAAGGCATGATTAAATATGATGAAAATACATGTAAAAATGTAAAGAACAATTTAGATAAGAAATTTATATAATTTGGATGATGTGGAATCAAAGAATTAATGAAATTATGTTTAATGTAAAATGCTATTATCACTAATACTAAAGAAAATCAGATTACGGTTATGGAAAAAGGAGTGGGAGTCAATATAAAAATTTAAAAATGACAAGCTTTGATGTGTAAATCCTGAAAATGAGTTAAAATTATTGTCTATATATATATATATATATATATATATATATATATATATATATATATATATATATATATATATATATATATATATAAAGGACCCCTGCTCCATTTGATAAGTACTGTTGGATTTGTTTTACATCTACTTGAGCTACTACTAACTCAAGTCAATGGAACCTAAGTTTAATGTCTCATACAAAGGATGGCAAACTCAGGAGTGCAGTACCTCCCTCATGCTATACTGCAGTATGAGTAATTTGAAAATTAATCCAGTCACATAAAGTTGGAAATCATATTTATGCAGCGGAAGAAAAAGTATAAAATGGCGGGAGAATGAAGGGCCCTAGTATGACAAATCTAGTGCACTTAGGGATACAGACACTTTGTGTGCCACTGTTCAGGAGCAGAGTTCATAGATGTGGATTGTAGCTCTTCATGGCTCTGTACAGAAAAGTCATATTATTTATGTGTTGCACACAGGACCACATAGTTCATGTGGTGTACTATGCTTTCTGATTCCAGTACATCCCTGGTCCTCTCTGTAGGTCAACAGATGTACAGCACTCTGCTGCATGAAATCACAACACAACACAGCAGGGAATAACTAGAAATATTTCCCTTCCTCTGCTCAGTTTGATGTCCTATCTGACTGTGATTCATAATTATAGTTATTAGGCATCATGGAGAAGTTAAGACTGAATACTGTAAGATGATATTGAGAGGATCTTGCACTGTTTTGAGTTCCAATTGGTGGAAACTGGGTAGTGTCAATGTGCGGGAGCAGGATATATGTGGTTCTGGCAACAAGGTTTTTCACTCTTTACTGAACATCACTGCCAGTAGTGTTTTTTTTTTTTTGTCCTACAGTGCAAAGAAAAGAAGCTTTATGTTTTCTTAAACATTTCCAAAATATTTCACAGCTTTATATGTTGAGCAAAATATTAGCAGGAAGGGGGTAATGCTGTACTTCCAAATGCAACATCTTCATATTGCATGCAACTAGAGTTCCATCAGTAACACTACTGGAACCAACCATTAAAATGGTGATGTGCCACCTTTGAATCTTGTATGATCAAGGAGTAGGGTCCATTTATATCTCTACATGAGCACTATAACTATACAGTGGAGGAAGACTGCATGCACCATGTTTTATGAATTGCAAAGGGCTTTGTTCATTGTTCTGTGGCATACTATCCCAGCTCCTTTGTGCAGCATATTTATGAGTAGTATATGCTTATGAAAAGTGTGTTCAGGTTGATTACAGAACTTTTTTAATATGAAAGGGTTAAAGTGAGTAAAGTTGGGAATTTTTGGTTTATTAAAACTTACAAAAGAAGTTCAATATTATGGCTTTAATGGAAAGAATGAGATTTTGAATGATAGCCATATCTTGATAATGATGTATATAGTTTGCAAAATGTGGGCAGAAATTTAAAGTTTACTGCCATAGAAAATGAAATGAAATTCAAAAAGGTGATTGAGGTTGTGAAGTATAATGCTACTGTCAGTAATTCAACATGGAACACACTGACATTTGGTGCCGAGAAGATCAGAATATTGTGGATTCTGTTCCCATACAGAGTGGATGGATTTATTTTTTGATACTAATAGAACAGTGTAGGATAAAAGTCCTGCTGAATACTCCTAACGTGCTATCTTTCAGATAACATGTTAAACCAAGGCTCCATTTGCCTGAGATTGCACTAGATCAGACAGATATTAAAGATCATACAACATTATTGCAAAGAATAGGGTTAGCTTTATTACATTTTATTTTATAATAAAAGGACAAAATGCAAATACATAAAGGAAAGTTTTAACAATAATTAATACCAATATAAACATTTAACTGACATAAAAAAAATCAAATAAAAGATAAACAAAGTGTTGCCATTTTCTTAAATATCAGTATTATTATTTTTCTGCCATTTGTTTCAATTTCTTAACGAAAAAAAACTATCCATAGCTACTGAATCATATTCCTCAAATACCAGTCATTACTATATTCCTCATTATTTGCATCTTTGTAATAAGTAAAACATGTAACTTCTTTGTATAGAAGTTCATTAATTTCACATTGAAGCATTTTAAGCAGTCATTTCACAAAAACTTTAATTTGTGTACATTCACCGTAAATATGCATTAAAGGCTGTTCTATTTTATACATGCCCTTTCTCTTCCAATTACATTTTATATTGCACATTATGTCCTAACCCCAAAAATGTATTGTAATTATTTTATTGAAAATAAACTGCATTTCTGTATTTCTGTCCTATCCATTTTTTCTTCATTTGCTGATGTGCCACCATTGTTCAGTTTATCTTGTACTACTAGTAAAATACATTTAATAAGTTTGACTTATCTTGCCATATTAATCATATCATTCTCTTACCTAATGTAGATATGAACTTTCCCCTTATATTTCTCATCTCAATTCTCAAGATTTTTAATTAATTTCCTTATACTAACAGTGTTTCTCCATTTTCATGAGAACTGCTTTTCTTGTTTTCCCAATCACAAAAGGAAATGTTTTACTCTTTTCATAAACTTATTTGAATTGTCTTTGCAATTCTATAACTTTAGATTATATTTAATAAATAGTTATGCACTATAACATCAAAAACTTCCTTTATACATATATATTCTACCCTCAATATTTGTAAGCTGTCTCATTCATTAGTTCACTTAGTAGTATAAGAGCACTTCTAACATCTTTCTTTTATAGATTGTATATATTGTAACTTCTGTTGCATCATTCTCTCTCTTAAATATATAGTGCTTACTATTTTATAATCACATAGAGCTAAAGCAGTAGACCTCCAATAAAACTAATTCTTTGCCTCCCTTTTTTCACATTAAATTGATTAAACTGACCAGAATTTCTACTCTTCTGCTTCATGTTTTATACCAATCATTTTAAAAATATGCAAAAAAAAATCCCACATGCTCCTCCAATGTGCTCTCATATTAAATATATTTCAGTCTTTTTCTACCTGCAGCACTTAGTTTTCCTGTTTTAGTCTCCACTACACTTTCTGCACTTTTCTATTTCTATTTACCTTTTCTTCAGCTATCATTTAATGTTGCAAAGTCTCCCAGTACCATCCTCTTTCTTCCTATATATGCAAACTAAATATTCGTGCTCTGTTTTTTTTTATATTTCTTCTTATATCTTTAAAATTTCCACATGAATTTATTTTCTAACATTTTCATAAAGTAGTAGTTCTGCCATGTTTTTCTTTGACTGGATATTTTTGTGCAAGTTTTTTATGCTGTCATGTTAACTTCATTTATTTGATAAATTAGTTATTTTTTTTATAACTTGTATACTAGTCAGTAATTTTGATATGCATATACATTATCTCTCTCTCTCTCTCTCTCTATATATATATATATATATATATATATATATATAGATTTGGATACTTACATATGTGTACATATATATATATTGCTCATTTTTATATCTTATCTGGTATTCTTTTTTTTATTCGTTTTGAAATAATACTTACTTCTTTTACCCCTTCTTTTTAAACTAGGTACTACTCCACTTTATTCATATTAAAGCCATCTCTACATGATCTTACCTTAACTGTTTCATTTAGTATTAATTTCTCCTTCTGCAAAACTTCTAGACCAATTAAAAAAGTCCATTTCTAATGTCATCCTTCCTTCAGCTTTTCCATTCAAAATAATCAATATTTCTAGGTAGTCCAAGAAACTAATTTCTTTAACTGCACAAACTAAGTCATTTAGATCTGTATTATATAAAAAAACTCTACTTCTGTATATGCCTTCCATTTTAGACGTCTGCAATGTTAATTTCTCCCTTTTACCAGGTCTTTTGTTTTAATTCTTCATTTAATGTCATGCACCCACTGCCATATGTTTCTTTACTTTTCATTAAAATGGTAGCAAAAATCCTTTTTCAAATGTTCTTTTTAAAATGATTTGCCACTATTTTTGCCTTCATTATTATTTTATTATTGTAATGCCTGCTGCTGTGGTTTCTCAATAATCATTTCATCTTTACCTTTTTTCTATTAATGTTCACTGTAGATGCTGTCTTCTTTTAACTCTCTGTGGAATGCCCTTTGACTGTTGATGTCATATTAGGCATTCCACTAAAGCTGTCAGTTCACTGCATGAAAGCAATTCTGAGGTCTGAGGATTTTTTTTCTGTTGAAGTTATTGATGTCTAAGTTATTGATTTAACTTCTGATGCTGGAATTTTAAATCCTTACCAGAATGACCCTTATTTGATTTCAGCCGGAAGTTCAGATAACAGCAGTCTTGATGATTATCCACACTATAGTGAAATTCTGCTCTAAAATGATTACTTGGCCAGTAATCTTGTATCTTATCCTGTACTATTATGTCTACTTTGCCACATAAACTGCACCATATGTACCTCAACTTTACACTCTTATGAATGTTCACTTTACCACTGTCCTGTCACAAAATACTAACTTTGGGAGTGTAAACACACACATTCTGAACTACCTTTGAATCACTTTTCTTATTACTTTATTGGTTGTATTATGATTTTAACGCTTGTAAACTGACTGTTTATGTATCTTGTCAGTATTTGTTTTCTTACTATATGTTCAAACAATCGTTTTTCATTTGCATTATTGTATGCTCAAATGATTCATCACACTATATTCGTATATCGCACATCACACTATCCAACTTCAGACCAGTGACAACTGGAGTACCACAGTGTTCAGTCCTGGGTCCTCTTCAGTTTGGTATCCACTTCTCTGAAGTACAGGCTAACAGAGAAGGTCTTTGGCTAACAAAGTCCGCAGATGACTGCAAACTAGGAGCCATAATCAAAACTCCTAACGATGTGGGCATCCTACAAATGGGCCTCACTGAGACAGATGCCTGGTGTTAAAGCCATGGCCTCAAGCTCAGTGCCAAAAAATGCATTGTCATCCCTTTTGGTAAAAACTCTGTACCCATGAACTACCACATAGGTGGTAGTCTTCTTACACCAAATGTGTGATAAGAGACCTTGGGACACAGGTGTACAGTAGTCTCTCCTTTGATAATCACATTGCCACAGTGGTCAGGGAATCCTTCTATGTGGCACACCTCATCACAAAAGGTTTCTCATCCAGAAAAAATGAGGTCATTGTTCCCCTCTACTCATCACTCATTAGACCCATTATAGAATACAACGCCCCTTTTGGTATGTACCTCACAAGACATCTACAACAACTGGAAAGGCTGCAGAAATACCTCACAAAGAGGATTACTGGCCTCAAACAGATGCCCTACACAGACCATCTAAAAAAACTCCAGCTTTACTCCATCGCATATCACTTACTCAGAGGTGATTTCTGCCTAACATACAAAGCTATGTCAAACCCAGAGCTGTTGGACATGCTCCACTTAAAGAAATCCCAATCCCTCCAAGCTACACGCTCTAGGGACCTAAACCTTGTCACCACAATAAATAGAACATGCTGGAGGGATAGATTCCTGTCCCAGAGACTTCCCATACTCTGGAACAGACTACCTATCTATGTCAAACAAAGCTCCTCATTGGCACTCTTCAAGAAAAATCTTGATGATTGGATGGGAAATGGGTAGTTCACCCCAGGGATCACCTCTGTGGCTCTGCTCGACAGGGGCACAGGAAAATAATTTTCTTGGGTGGCGAAAGCCAGGGAACTTTTTTTGGCTAGGCTTATATAGGCCCTAGAGCCAATAGCCTAGTACCTACCTATGAACTATAAATAAATCAAGTAAAATAAAATAAATGTGGGAAATCACAGACAGTATGGATGCTGCTAGGATATAATGAATTTATTTTGCTGCTGATTACTGTGTTAAATATATACTTCCTAAAGTGGTGACAGCATTCATTTCATTTTGTGGTCACACTTACTGTAATCACTGTTGTTGCTTTTTTTCATAACATTTTGACTACAGTATATGTATGAGTAAAGTGTTTTTGTTTGGAATGAATGGGAAGAAGTTAGTGAATGGTATGGATCTGTTTGAAAATTACTTTCTTCTTTTGGCTGTTCCTATTAGGGGTCACCACAGTGGATAATCTGTTTCCATTTCTTCCCATCTTCTGCATCTTGCTGTGTCACACCAACCACCTGCATGTCCTCTCTCACCACATCCATAAACCTTATCCTAGACCATCCTCTTGCCTGGCAGCTCCATTCTTAGCATCCTTTTCCCAATATACCCAGCATCCCTCCTCAGCACATGTCCATTACCAATGTACTCTCACCTCTCTGGCTTTGTCTGCAAAGTGTTCAACCTGAGCTGACCCTCTAATATACTGATTCCTAATCCTGTCCATCCTCATCACACCCAATGCATATCTTAACATCAGTTCCACCTTCTCCAACCCATATAACATAGCTGGCCTCACTATCCTCTTGTAGACATTCTCTTTCACTCTTACTGGTACCCATCTGTCACAAATCACTCCTGACACTCTTCTCCACCCACTCCACCCTGCTTGTACCCTCTTCTTCAGCTCTCTTCCACACTCACCATTACTCTGAACTGTTGAGCCCAAGTATTTAAATAAATCCACTTTCACCAACTCTACTCCCTGCATCCTCACCATTCCTCTAACCTCCCTCTCATTCACACACACATATTCTATCTTAGTCCTGCTGACCTTCATTCCTCTCCTTTCTAGAGCATATCTCCACTTCTCCAATGTTTTCCCAACCTGTTCTCTACTCTCACTACAGATCACAATGTTTGAAAATTACCTATAAATATGAAATTAGGACTGGGCTCTGTAACAGTCCTCACAGAAGCTGCGTTGTTAACACACACACAGCTGCTCTTGGGAAAAGGAATGAAATTTGGTACGTTGTTACTGTTCTTTATATACATTAACTGTTTTGTTTATTTATTTATGAATGAAGAAAATGTTTGAAATTATAGAACAGGGTATGTAGTGCAGTTTACAAGGAAACAAAGGCTTATTCCTAAAACTATAACCTGAAAACAATACATAAATGATGATTTCCACAGAAAAAAAACACATAGTTCATACGGGTGTACTAGGCTAATGGCCCTGATGCCTTTACAAGCCTGGCCCATAGGATTACCCTGGCATTCTGCCACCCGACTTTAGTTGCCAGTGCCTCTGTCAAGTAGAGCCACTGGAGTGATCCCTGGGGTGAATTTTCTATTATCCATCCACTCATCAAGATTTCTCTTGAAGAGGGAGAGTGAGGTGCTCTGTTTGACATGTATGGGAAGTTCATTCCATAGCATGGGCAGTCTCTGGGTTATGAACCTGTCCCTCCAGCATGTTCTGTTGATTGTGGTAATGAGGTCGAGGTCTCTGGAGCATGTGGTGCAGAGAGATTGGGATTTCTTTAGATGTAGCATTTGTAACAGCGCTGGGTCAGACGCCTCTAAGAGCTTGCCTCTAAGTAGGCGATATGAGACGGAGAATAGTTGGGAGTTTTTTGAATCTGTCCATATAGGACAACTGTTTAAGGCCTAGAATCATCATTATGCTGTACTTTTGTGGCCTCTTCAGTTGTTGCAGGTGTCTAGTGAGGTACATGCCAAATGGGACATTGTACTCGATGATTGGCCTAATGAGAGAAGAGTAGAGGGAGACAATGACCCCTTTCTTCCTGGATGCAAAACCCTTAGTAATGAGATGTGCCACATAGAAGGACCTTCTGACCATAGTGGCAATGTGGTGGTCAAAAGAGAGGTTGCTGTCATCCTGTGTTCCCAGATCTCTTATAATGCCTTCTGTGTTCAGTGGACTATATCAATGTAGTAATTCATGGGAACTGAGTTTTTCCCAAAGGGGATGATGACACATTTTTTTGGCATTGAGCTTAAGGCCATGGTTCTGACACCAGTTGTTGGTCTTAGTGAGGTCTTTCTGCAGGATGTCAACATCACTTGAGTTAATAATAGCTCCCAACTTGCAATCATCTGAGAACTTTATCAGCCAGAGTCCCTTCGTGTTGGCCTGGACTTCAGAGAAGTAGATACCAAACAGAAGAGGACCCAGGACCAAACCCTGTGGGACTCCACTCATGACTAGTCAGCAGTCTGTCTTGGAGTCAGCTACTTTCACACTGGGCTCTATCTGGGAGCCAGTTTGCAACCCAACTAGTGATATAGGGGTTGATACCTAGATTAGTGAGTTTTTTCTATGATTCCTGAGTGGGAAATTGTATCAAAGGCCTTGGCCAGATCAAGGTAAGCTGTATGAACCACCTTGCCATCATCCACTGCTCTGGTGACTGAATCAAAAAAGTCAACCATGTTGAACAGGCATGATCTACCTTTCACAAAACCAAACTGTGTGGTATCCAGAGTTTGGAGATTCCCTATAGCCTTATTTATTAGGTCCATGATGACACATTCCATAGCTTTGCATATCAGACTCATCAGGCTAATGGGGAGATAGTTCCCAGGGTCTGTAGTCGCTCCTCCTTTGTGGACAGGGATGACTGTAGCAATGCACCATTCAGTAGGGACAAAGCCTGAGGTGAGACAGTGATTGAACAGGGCACACAGGTGTGGTGCCAGTTCACTCTCTAGTTCATGTAGAAGACAGCCAGGGATATTGTCAGGTCCCATAGAAGCTGTATTATTGGCCTTGGACAGTGCTGTTTTAAGCTGTGCAGCAGTAATACTGGGTGCCTGGCAATCTACTGGCATTGTGATTGGTCCTTTGGGGGGGCAGGGTAAAGTTGGCACTGAATCTGTCGGCCAGTATATTGGCAATATCTGTTGGCTCGGTATAGGAGGTACCATTGTGCAGTAGCTCAGAGCAAATCTGGGTATTGCCATGGGGTTCTATACATAACTATAGAAGGCCTTATGGTTGTCTTTACTATCTGCTGCAATTCTGTTTTTATAGCTAGCTTTAGAGGATTTGATGAGGGATCTCAACTTTTTGTATTAGGCTGATAAGGGAGTTTTTCCAGTTTTGCGACTTCACCTTATTCCGCATCAGTTTCTTTCTGCTGTTGTAGAGTTTGTTTATGCCAGGGAACCACCAGATTGGCTTCCTTTTTTGGAGGAGAGCATCTTGGTTCTGTTGGGTATGGTGAGATCCATGCATTTGTGTATGTGTTCATACAGTGCATTGGTTATGATCTGGTGGTCATGCAACTATTCTCCATTTGCATGGGTGCCATGATGTGTAGCCAACTCTGTTTTTAGGAGACCAAAGTTAGCTTTGGAGAAATTGTTCATGGTGGTTACCTTTGTGGGGAGTGGGTGGGAGGGATGTGGATTTCCAAGGTGATTATTTGTGGTTGGATCTAACCAGGGAGGAGTTGACTATTGGTGTAGAGCAACAGTCACTCATGTTAGTAATGACTAGGTCTAGGATGTTGCTACCTCTACTGGGGTAAGAATGAGGAGGTCCAGGGCATTGTAATTAATGAATTCCAGGAAACGTTGGGCAAGTGTATTGGTACATGAGTAGGTTTCCCAGTTAATGGAGGGATAGTTGAAGTCGCCCAGTATGAGAGTGTTAGGTTGGACCCTAGTATTCTCCGGCGTGCTTAGGAATGTGGACTGTCAGTCTTGGGACATGGTTGGGGACCTACAGCAGGCTACAATCTGAATCGCTGTCTTACCCAACATTGTTGCACTTTACTCTTAAAAATGATATGAACAAGCATGAGGGTGCCAGAAATGCAGCCTGTTTCACCATTGCACAGGTGTAACTTTGCTCCTTGAAAGTACTGCCATATAAAATAGTAAAACACCTAGTGCAATACTGACCAGGTTACAGAACTGAAAGTGAATGCATTTACAGTGTTTTTATCCTGTCATAGCTGAAACCCAGGTAAAAAATAAGAGCAAGTCTCTGAAAAACAGTTGTCCATGCTTCAATATCTCCAGCTACACTCCAGTGCTGTTAAACAAGCATGACATTATGGAGGGTGAAGCTTTGGAAAAATAAGCTTCAGAATGCCAACAGATGCTCTATCTTGACAGTTTTCACTAAGAAATGAATAAATAATTCCACCAAAGAAAACACACATAATAGTGACCACTATGGTAAGTAATACTGCTATTGCAGCATACATAAAACAAAAATAGGGAATGTAAAAGCCTGTAACACATCACTTTAAGTAATATGGAAATATGGCTGTGTTATTTTCCATTCTTTGAGTTTAATGGTGCATAATGTATACCCACTGTAATACTCCCCTGATAAACTATACCCACAAATTGTGTTCTACCCCTTTTTATTGTTGCATAGTCTGCTGATTTTATTTTCTTTTTATTTAAAGTTAATACAGCTGCAAACAATCCTTTTCCATACGCAAACTCTAAACTACATTTCGTATATGTATATTCAAAATTTTCTCTGCCTTCGTCTTTGATAAAGTTTTCATCTTGTAGGCATACTATGCAATGTCCTAATTCCTGCTACCCTTATAAAAATGGCAGATGTATGTTTTTAGACTATTAGTATTAAACAATAGTATTTTAATGTTACCAAGTTTTCCCAAATGTTTCCCTCCTACTCTTTCTATGTTGTCTTCTACTTTTTTCTTTTTCCAGTATATGTCCCTGTTCAGTCTTCTTCATCTGTTGATCTTTCTTCACCATCTGTTGTTTTTCTATTTGTAGTACTTCATTTGGATAGTTCAGCTCATGTCTAGAATCTTTTTTTCCTTTATTTTCTTATTGACTTTTTTAGTTTTGTAAAATTCCTTTCTTCATTTTCTACTTGTCCTTATGAAATGTCTTGGTCTGACTGTAGTATCCTGCCCTCTTTCCATTTGTATTTCATCCCTCTCTTCTTGCACTCCATCCCTGTAATCCATCCAGAAGTATGCATATAATGAAGTTAGCCATTTCATATCCCCTTTGTTCACACCATCTTTTTGGATGTGTACCAGGCTTAACTTTGAGTCATCTGTGATCACATTTTTTGCAGTGTCTGTGTGTCTTAAAGAATTCACTTTTCTGCAAGATACAGTCATCTCATAGTTGACATATTTAAGCAGAATGTTTTTTTTTTTTTATTACATGGAGTTTGCTCCCCTGCAAGATCAACTACCAATAACACTGAATTTTAATAGTTGCTGCTTCACTGCCATTTCGACTTGAATGGTTGTTCTGTTGAATACCAAGCATTAATATACTGAACTTCAGTTACAAGATCGTTCTGCCCATATATTAACTACATATGCCATTTTCCCACTAAACATAACAATATCTGTGTTGACCAAAATTGTAACATGGTCTTTGTTTCAATTAACATGCACAGTATTAGGTATATGCATAACATTTGACACTTAAGGTTTGAAATCAACAAAGCATTCCCACATGAGTCCAGATCTCAGGGGCACCCATAGTAGCCATTTTTAAGTCTTAAACAGTGGGGCAAAAATGTTTAAATATCTTCTTCACTTATTTCCCCTCTGACTTGCTGCAAAACTTTCTTCTTTTTAGTAAGGTCCTTACCACCTCAAAGCCATTCCGTTTTTGTCCTGGTTTAGGTTTTCCAAAATATTTTGGAAATCTTTCTGTCATTTTAAGTACCTCAAATAATAGAGCAGAAATTATTCATTATGAAGGTACAGTATGTGTTATACTTGTTTAACTGACAATACTCCTGGTTTAACAATTTTGTCTCAGCAATTTTTTTCCGACATGAGCTTCCCATAAATGTTTCATTCTGTCTTTTAAATTCTCTCTTAACCACAATGCCTATGGGCTACAAATTTCTGCCTACTCTTTTGACTGCTTTAATGTTTTGAAACTTTCAGCTGCTAAAGCTTATTTTTTTTTTTCCTTTTTGAGCCTATTCAAAGGCTACTCTGCTTGCATATTTCTTTATAGGACATATGTACATCATGTGTGCTCCAAAATATGTCTGGAATAAAAGGCATGCCCCATCATTGCCTAACGTTATACCTTTGGTGGCATTTTGAATAATGACATTTGTTTCTCATGCTGCTAAGCAACCGTTTCTGTAGTTCTTCCACAAGTCTGTTCTGGTGGCATTTAAGATATGTTGCTTTTGTCTGTTGGATCTACTTTTTAACAATTTCATCATTGTTAATCCTTTACCATCCACATCAATCACTTCCAAGTCCTGTTCTGCTTCAGGAGTTGTATGCCATCTGCAACCTATCTGATGTTTCATCTCATAAACAAGTTTCCTGCCATTCCCAATATACAGTAACAAGAGGGATATAGCAAGCTACATGGTGCCCCGATCAAGTTTCCCTACTCAGCATGATTATCACATCAGGTTTCCCCTGAAAGTAGACCATGCTTAATGAGTAAAGTCACCAAAAAAGGTAAATAAAATAAGTAAATGAAATATTTATAAGAAGATGTGGTTAAAACAGTGTTATTTGATAATTGTAATTAAATATGTATATTGTAAAGCTGTTTTCCCCTTCTTATTTCTCCTTTTTTTATTTTCTGTCTTTTATTCTTCTTTCTGATTACTTGCTGGGTTATAAGACTTGATTTGGAGAATGCTGTAGGCATGATTTAAAGTTTGTCAATAAAAACATATACTTTTTATATTCTTTCTTTATAAGTTCCATAGGATGTTTTTCATGTACCTGAACTACCATCATTTCAGAAAGTTGAATGCCCCATCAGAAGGATTCTACCTCACTAGTGTAACACCTCTTTCTTTTCCAATGTAGTAATAGTATTGGAAAATTAGCCCAGTGGAATGATGTGCAAGTAAAATCCATTATCATCTGATCTCTCTAACATCAAATGAAAACATGATATACGCTGATGTATTAATATAGCAGCATTTGTTGCTCACAAGTTATTTGCATTTGTTTTGCTTATGCTTTTAACTCGATTTTTCAGTAGATACTCAAGAATGTATATATGCATGCAGATTGCTTGAGGTGTAATATTCCACAGTTGTTAGGTGTGGCCAGGTTAGTTCAGTGTACTGGAGATGTTGCTAGTTACTTGCTAGTAATTATGAAGATATGCAGTATCTCCATATGTTATGAGTGAAGGTGAAATCTTACCTAGTAATGAAAGAAATTGTCACTGGTGTTTATATTGTCATTTGTACCTCGTGAAAGAAATAACATGTTCATTATACAAGCAAACATATTTTTTCATACTTTCATAAATAACTCGGTAATTAAGCACCGAGGAAGAAATGTACTGTTGTTCCACGAAGCCTTGAATCATGGCTGAACAAAAATGATCTCTCACTGTATCTATATGTACACACAAACACGCGTGCCAACTATCCTAGTGGTTTCCATTTTGTTGACCAAGAGATTTGGAGTGCAATGCCAATCGGTTTCGTTCTGATGTACTAGTAGTTGCAGTTTTAACTTTGCCCTGAGTGTGTCGCCCTTTGTCCACAACGTGAAACGTTTCCACTTTATTGTTGAAATGAGGCTCTTAAAACGATACCGGTGACTCAGTAGTGAGCAGTAGTCGATAAAGAGTGTTAGGCAGATGAAAGCTCAACTTCGTTAACCTGAAACTTGTGAATACGCTGCTCAGAATCTAAGTATCTGTCCTGAAATCGATAGTGCAAACATGGGAAGAAGACGGGATGCCAGGCAGCTCCTGTTTTTATTCGCAGTTTTCTGGCTTCAGTGTTTAACATCTGGGCTTCTGAGATACTCCGTGCCAGAGGAAACAGAACGTGGATCCTTTGTTGGTCATCTTGCAGCAGATGTGGGCATCGATCCCAAAGACGTAGCAGCTCGCCGCCTGCGACTCACCTCATCGGCCAAAAGCCATTTCTTTAAATTTAATTCGGAGACTGGGGATCTATACATAAAGGAGCGAATAGACAGGGAACAGATATGTGGTAAATTACCTTTGTGTTTCCTCCTGTTTGAGGTTGTTGTGGAAAATCCTTTGAATGTATTTACCGGAGAAGTTGAAATTCTGGACATCAACGATAATCCCCCTGCTTTCCCAAACGAGGTGATTAAACTGAGTATCGGTGAATTCACATTTCCTGGTGCCCGTTTTCCTCTAAGTCAAGCGGAAGATCCTGACATTGGCAACAACTCGGTTATTGATTATGAGCTTAACCCTAACGAATATTTCAGCTTGATTGTAACAGACAGAGAAGGCAGCCAGTACACAGAGCTTGTTTTAAATAATACACTGGATCACGAAAAGGACAGCGAACATTTTCTCATACTCATGGCTAAAGACAATGGGATCCCTAAGAAATCTGGTTCTGCTCAAATACAGGTCAACGTTCTGGACGTTAATGATAATGCACCTGTGTTCGTTGAATCCATTTATAGGGCAAGTCTAAAAGAAGGTATACCCGAAGGTACAATAGTAGTTAAAGTAACTGCCTTAGATGGCGATGGAGGTTCAAATGGAGAGGTAAGGTACAGTTTCAGTAAAATAACAGACACAGCACGTACTCTGTTTAAACTGGATCCCATCACAGGTGAAATAGTCACAGTGGGGAGTCTAGACTTTGAAGAAGATGAAAGGTTTGAGATTACTGTGGAGGCCAAAGATGGGGGAGGACTGACTGACCAGTGTAAGGTTCTTATTGACATTATTGATGAGAACGATAACGCCCCTCAGATAACAATTTCTTCGGTTTCTGATGTTATTTCAGAAGATGCAAAACCCGGTGCTGTCATTGCCTTTATAAATATTGTTGACAGGGATTCCGGTGACAATGGTGAAACTGTTTGCCAGGTACAGGAACGTATTCCCTTTAGGCTAATATCGTCCTTCACGAATTACTACACATTGGAGTTAAATAGATCTCTTGACAGAGAGGAGACTCCTAAGTACAATATAACAATCATTGCTGCCGACAAAGGCTCTCCATCTCTTTCAACCATGAAGACCATCTGTGTCGAGATTTCTGATATAAACGACAATTCTCCTCAGTTTTCTAAAACGTCGTATTTTTCGTATGTACCCGAAAATAACCCACTTGGGCATGTAATCCTTACAGTGGAAGCAAAAGATGCTGACTGGAACCAGAACGCTCACGTTACTTATTCTATTGCCCCTAGTTATATTGGTAACAGTAACACTTTAGTCTCTGCATATGTATCAATTAACCCAGATAATGGTAACATTTATGCTCTGCGTTCTTTTGATTATGAAGACTGTAGAGGCTTTCAGTTCCTAGTTCAGGCCACAGACGGTGGTTCACCACCCCTCAATACCAACGTTACAGTGAATGTCTTCATTCAGGATGAGAATGACAATATCCCTAAAATTCTGTACCCACTGCCAAGTGATGAAGCTTCTGCGGGCATTGAGATAGTACCCCTTTTGGCAGAAGCAAATTATCTTGTGACTAAGGTGGTAGCAGTTGATGCTGACTCTGGACAGAATGCTTGGCTTTCCTATCAAATGTTAAAAGCTACGGATCCTAGCCTTTTTCACGTAGGTTATCACACTGGCGAAATTAGAATTTCTCGTCCAGTTTTAGTGAAGGAACCAATGAAACAAACTGTTTCCATCTTAGTGAAAGATAATGGACAGCCTACACATTGCTCCACAGCTACTGTTACTGTATTTATAGCAGACAGTTTCCCTCAGACTCTTGTAGATGCACTCAGCCCACCAGAAGACAGAGACACTGATTCTAATCTCACCTTCTATTTGCTGATCTCTGTAATCTCTGTGTCTGCATTGTTTCTTTTTTCCATTATAATTATACTTATTATCAAGTTTCAGAAATGGAGGCAATCATCATTGCTCCAGTCATCAGTTGTGAATTACAAACTTGGGTACCCTTCAAACTGTGGAGAAATAGAGGCCATGGGACTTGGGCAACCACCGTACATACAGGAAGTTTGTTTAACCTCTGGTTCTGGTAGAAATGACTTTCGGTTTATAAAGCCTAATCTGGCTGACACAGTGGGAAGTACAAATACTGACACATACAGGTCACAACTGTATCATGAAGATATTTTTAGTGCAGGAAGTAATACTGCACAAGTGAGAGCCTTTATCAAATGATTATTCATTCAGGAAGCTACCATCTTTAACTTGGTACCTAGTAAAATGATATCCTTCAATTGGTTGTACTAAAACAAATCCAACATAAAGGTGCTGAATAAATTATCCAATAATTGCTGATAAAATAAACTATCCAAATACAGTGTAAGATACAAATACAATCTCGGCAACTACAAATAAAGGCAAGTTATATCTTAATCATTAATCTTTAGTGAATATAAGACAATGCAAGTGATTCAGCTCCTGTACAGCTTATGTTTTACTTGTTCTCTGATTGGTAAACAAAATGTACTCTGGAGCAAAGTAAAGGGATGATATAACACCAGTTTGTTTGTATTCCATTATGTAGATTTGTATTTATGGTAATACTGAAAGATTCTTCAGAAACTGCACTTGTAATTTGCTTATTCGTGCACTGCGCAGATCGAGTTGGGAAGTTTTTAGCTACAGCATGAGAAGTAATGATAACTTACCTGCAAAGATATACAAAATACCTACAATAATTTAATTACTGAATAAAATAATACTTAACTCAGTACAGACAAAATTTATGTAGTTATTCGTTTGATGGCAGCAGGACAGTAAAACAAGAAGAAAAATGATTCTGTTACTGTAGTTAACCCCATTCAAGGTAATGAAACTGGGGAAGAACACAGCTAGCTATGTACTTTTTACTTGCATGAACACAATTTTTCCTCAAATCATCAATCAGGAAAATTACAACTTGCAACAACAATTATAAGAAGCTGTCTGTAAATTATTGAAATTCTGCTTTTAACATAATTCAAGACTTTGTTAGTTATTTTAAAATAGCACATTGTAGTGTCTGTGGTGCTACTGAATAAACAAAATGACATGCACATTTCTCAAGAATGAGGTTAGCATTTGAAAAGCTGCATACTTGTATGCAATACACACACATCTCTCCCTCTCCCTCTCTCTCTCTCTGTATATATATATATATGTATATATATATATATATATATATATATATATATATAGGTCTTCAAAGGATTGAAATTTCAGAACATCAAACCTCTGATCATCAAAGACCAGAGGATCAAAGTTCTGAAATAGTGAACCTAACAAAAAAAAATCTAAAAGGTGAAAACTTCTTATTTCATGTTTTTGCAATGGGGTAAGCCCCCCCGCACCCCCCAAGTGTTACTTAAATATACCAAATCTGAGATTGCACTGTAGTGAAGAGAATGGTAAAGTTCTCATTCTGCACTGTACAGCGATCTCCATTCACAAGGTCCGATATGTCAAAACTTTGATCATCTGGTCTTCATACATCAGTGATTCGATGTTCTGACATTACGATCCTTTGAAAGGGGCATATATATATATATATATATATTGTAAAAAAAGTCAAAAACCACAGTCAGTGAGATGAAATGAATAAAGCCAAATAAAACCTATTACGCGTTTCGTCCACGTTTAATAATCATGAACTTCATCAGAAAAGGCTTACACAAAACACATGGTCATTAAATACTTTTGATGACATCACATGAAGTTATAAATTATCCAACCACTTACTAAAAGAAATAAATATAAATATTAAATGCTTCTTGCAACTTAATAGAATGTAAAAGTTTTATAAACACATTCAATGTAGTAATATGTTTTATATATTCTTTTAGTAAATATGATTGTTTATGTATATTGACACAATATACATTTAAGTATGGTTCATTTTTTAAGCATATAATATATGTCTTTAATGAATCATTTTGGAGTGTTGTGGTTGGATAATTTGTAATTTCATGTGATGTCATCAAAAGTATTTAATGACCATGTGTTTTGTGTAAGCCTTTTCTGATGAAGTTCATGATTATTAAACGTGGACGAAACGCGTAATAGGTTTTATTTGGCTTTATTCATTTCATCTCACTGACTGTGGTTTTTGGCTTTTTTTACAAGTTACTGTGTTTTGAGTTTGTGTTCAATATATATATATATATATATATATATATATATATATATATATATATATATATAATATGTGTGTGTGTGTGTGTGTGTGTAAGGATTTGTGACAACGAATCCTAGCCACTGAATGTTATTAGGACAGGTAAAGAGGACCTGTGATTTCTTGGTGGGAGTTAATTTTGGGTTCCAGGTGGATTTGAGGAAAATGTTTTGATGGCATTTTTTGAGGGGTAAGGTAGATGATACAGTGTGTGGAATTAACATTAATACGATAGAATTATCAGACATGATGGGCTTATACATGAAGGAAAATAAGGGAGCATAGAGGGAAATCTGTACATGAGAATGTCAAAGATGTTAAAAACTCTTAAAGAATAGACAACATTGGTACTTGATGAAGTACTTAATTACTCAGTGAGGAGTGCCCCTAACAACTTTCCCTCCTGCACTTGAATCAATACATCTCTTTTCACTCACCCCTTAAACAACACTTCCCATTTTGCTCTTTTTCTAAATGCTCCATTTGCCACTGTGCTATCTCATGCATCTCCTGTATCTCTAAGTTATAAATCTTCTAGATACACCAGTTTGGAACATTTAGCCTAAATAGAGCCAATCCCATACCATGCTCTATGTGATATGCTAATGGCACTATCCTCCTACTTAGTAATAATATCTTCCCTCCCTTTCTACATTTTATAACCTACTTTGTTATATCTTTTGAACTTTTTACAAACCTATGCAATACTAAAATCTCCCTTCCTACATAAATTTATAACTTATTTCATTACTTATCTTGAACTCCTTGCAAACTTTTTTTAACTGAAGTGTAAGAACACTAAACTTCTTTACAATAATTTCTTTCTTTCTGCAATCAATCCATTTACTTCTCCAAGATTTTACAGCTAGAACAACTAACTAGACCTATAATTGTTGATGTAAATAGTTTGCTATATATACCTGTCTTGTAATTATATTTGTTTCATGATAAATGTAACTCTTGTTTTTTTTCTGAGAACTGTCTGAAATTAATTTGCTAATATAAATGCACTGTGGTGGAGCTTTCCTCTTGAGGCCTCTGCCAAAAATTAGGTATGCCCAATGAGAATTTCTCAGTCAGCAAAGACAAATAAGTAAATACATTTTACTGGAGAATAAACTCTGATAGTTATTTGAGAAAATATATTAAATAAAACTCCATAGTTCCATATCTTGAAGACATGCCTAATTAACAGGAGAAGATGAGTCCATTTCTTTTACTGGCATGAGGGGAATGCAAAATATATGTTTGCAAATGTGTTTACTTGGGACTTCACAAAGAAAATATGCAAAAAAAAAATGATATAAATAGAAGTTTAAAATCTTAAGTTATATAGCTCATACTGTGTTGAACTAAACTGCATACGATGTTTTAAATCAACAATTGCATACAGAGCTTTTTGCCTGTTTATGTCTATGTCAGTAATATGTATTATTGAGGAGGCGTTCCTTGTTAAAACATGGGAATGTAATTTAAAAGACCTACGCATTCTTGTAAATGGAACTGGGAATGGCCAGACGTGCTTGAGGCTTTGAGTGCAAAAGGAATATTTCTGCCTACCCTTTGTGACTGTACTGATACACTGGAAATGCAGTGTTTACTTAAATTTGTTTACATTTTTCATGTAATTTAGTTATGCTTAGACAAAATTTAGTTGGATTCTCTATATTATGTTTATTTTTCATTGTAGAATCTTCTTTTTTTTTGTTCTGGTACCCCAAGCATATTCTAATGACTGATGCAGGGAATGGAAAATGAATAGACAATGACATTAAACTTATAACAGATAAGTTTAGCCAAGCTTACATGATGCTACCATTTTTAAAACTAAAATTTGAAAGATGTATTGAAGAATAAAGCTGTTATGTTGTCTGATGTCATCATCGTTTGGGAGTAAGGCCTTTAACAATAATTATAAATACTGAATAAAATTGCATATTGAGGTCTCATGTATGGAGTCTTTTTCACAGGTTTGAAGATAAACCCTGTAAGTAGTGAGAAGATTGTAATTTCAGAAGAAGTAGTGAGTTTCAAGAAAAAGTATAATAAATGTAATGCATTAGCCATAAACATACAAATGAGGTACCTTACTGGTTGTTTAAAATCAACAGATGAACTAAATGTATATTGAATGGGATAGATTCTCTAACCTGCATTTTCTGCATTTATAACTACTACTATTACTTTGTGTTATTTGATATTAAAAATAAAGACATATTATCTAATAATTTTGTAAGAGAATGTACTTTAAATATTGAACATAAATCATCATACATGAACCTCATTTCATGGTACTAGTATTTAATTAATTTATTTTTATTGATTAACTGGGTAAATGTAGCCACAAGTATGTTTGCAGGGGGATCCTGGGAACACTGTCTGGTTATGTGACTTGCTCACAATCATACAGCAGACAAATGGAGATGGAATCAAACACTGGACTTTAGGATAAAGCTCAGTAGCAGCTCATTATCTTGATCTTCTGTATTAAATTGCCAGACTTCGAAATACAAATAGCATTTGTCAGTTGAAATGTTTACTCACTTGACTCTTAAATTCATGGTTTCTGAACACTATCCATGAAATGTTGTAAAGTGGTTAATTTGAAGAGAATTATTATACCAGCCTGACATTATGATAAAACGTTTATGGGGGCAGTGAACCTAAAAAGTGTTTATTTGAATATAATTTCTTTCAAGGAAATATAATCTGAGGCAAAATTAGTTTAATACACAGTCTGAAAAATGAAGCTCCTGTTTTAGCAAAATTTACAGTTAGTGTACTTAATGCTGATTATGGCAGTGAATGTAATAACTCTGACCCAATTTTGTAACTTGCCAATACTTTCTATGTGTGGTAATGTTACTGTAGTAACAAGCTAGTTGCTGTTTTTATGCATGAGTTTGCTTGCAAGTTTTAAAGAACATTGGCCTAACATTTGTTCAGAAGTATTCAGAAAAGAGTTACTAGCATTCATGTTTAGATTAACTATAGCTAACAATTTTTACTTCTAAAACATTGTATGAAACTTTAACTTAGATTATCATGGGGTCTATTAAACAAGATCACATTCTTTATTTGTTCAGCTGAATATAAAAACTACAGAGAATATACCTTGTATATAATTTTGATATAATGCAATTATAGCAAAGATAAGTACTTAAACACTGGAATTTTTCCAGATATAATATGCAGCAGAGCAATTTGTAAAAGTGTCGAGATAAAATTAATAATGCACTATTTTATTTTTGAGTGGAACCACTTAATTTAATTGATGCATATGTCATTGTAACAACTTTGCATCATTACTTCCCCTTTAGACTTCCGCGGTGGTTCATCGGTAGCGTTGTTGCCTCACACCAAGAGGTTCTCCCATTCGATTCTCGGCTTAGGTTGGGAGTGCCTTCTGTGTGGAGTCTGCATGTCCCTCCCGTGGTCGAGTGGGCGTTCGAAAGACATGCGTTGAATGGGCGTGCCTTCGTTGAAGGTTGGGCATCGGGCTGGCAACTCGACACCATAAAAAAAAAACAACTGCCAATCATTAGCGGACCGGAGTTCTGCTGTGGCGACCCCTAACCAGGAAAAGCTGAAAGACAAACAACAACAACAACTTCCCCTTTAGAAATATGAACCATTCAGTATATCGTTTTCAAACGACTCACCTTATATCTGTGCACCATTTTCCTGAGTTGCAACAGTCTAAGAGCTGAAAACTTATGTACCTAGCAGGTGTCACAAAGCATTAAGGCCATGAGCTGTTAATGGGCTGCATTTTGTAGCCCAGGGCTGATACCTTCAGCCTCTGTTTGCCTACTGTGTGATTCTGAACAAGTCAATTACCCATACACTGTTCCTAGGTTGTCACATCCACTTTAAAAGGACATGTGTCCAGTGGGCTTACTTAATCAACAAACAAACATACATCCAAAGAAATTAATAAATTACTTGAGGGTAGGGTCCAGTACCATTCTGACTGGTCCCGGTGTATACAGTGCTCAAAGGATTTTCAAAGTGCATTTCTTTGAAATTGGGTTACTCGATAAATCCATTTCAGATAGGTCAGATCATCAAAACTGGCTGCAAAGACATATTTTATTAGTTGTCAGGGATCCATTTTTCCGTGCTCCATGCTTTACCATACCTAAGCATACTAGAATGTAGCATAGTAAATACCATTCATGTGAATAAATGCTTCAAAATGTATATTGCCTTAATGGTGGATATGCTTTTGCTATAAATGTCAGCAACTACAATCTATAACTTGTAATTTACTCCTGTGGTAACAGTGTCATTTTCCTGAAGTACTGTCAGAGTTAATTTTAAAGTACATTCCACATGTAAGAAATCTTGCTGGGTATATACAACATACAGTGCCTCTTGTTTTTCTTGTTACATCTTAGTATGTATTTTGTGTTAATATTTATTTGTAGCAGCATGCATTATTACTGTTGAAAAGCCAAAGCAAATCTAAATTCCTGTTTTTAATAAATATTATGGTTTTATAAACCAAAATGCAAAAGAATACGTCTTAAATGAAGGTTTTAAAAATGAGTGGCACCCTTTAAGTTCCAGTTAAAGAAATGTCAGCTTTTAACAGAGTGATATAAATATATGGATTAAGATAATATGCCTTATGTAGATAGTTGTGTACTGTGACAAACATTAGGCAATACATGCATAGTTAGTGAAAGGTTGTAAATAGATTTTCTATGGGTAGATCTCACAGTGGGCAATCATTTTCTTGTAGAAGAATTTGATATTGCATTAGGAATGAGAAATGGAGATAGACAATTTTATTAAGATATTTTAATAACCATGAAGAAATGAGAAAATAACATGCTGTATATGACATGCACCATCCATTAGAGAGAATAGGAAGACAAATTATGCTTTATTTTTTATTGCATACAACCTGTCTTAATTTAACTTATATGAACAAAATGTATATTTTTATTACAGTTTGGTTTCATAAAGGGCAGATCATGCCTTCTCAACCTGGTGGACTTCTTTGAGAAGGTCACCAAAGCAATGGATGAGGGCAACATCGTTAACATTGCCTACCTTGACCTAGCCAAGGCATTTGACATGGGTCTATATTACAAACTCAAAGTTACTGAACTTCGAATACCATATGGTCGATACCATATGATCGAAGTTCAGTAACTTCGAATACATAATAAAAAATAAACGGAATGACAAATAATTGCTGTAAGCAGGGGGCAAGCCCCCCTGCACCCTCCATGTGGGGGCTGTGCCCCACACCCCCCACTACTTAAATATGCCAACTCCGAGATTGCAATTCAGTGTAATACAGTGCAGAAATGGAAAATCTCCATTTCCTACACTGTAGCGTGATCTCAGAGCTGGTATATTTAAGTAGCAGGGTGTGTGGGGGTGCAGGGGGGCTTGCTCCCTGCTTACAGCACTTACTTCTGTTTCCTTTTATTTTTTTATTACGTATTCGAAGTTACTGAACTTCATTCACATGGTGTCACCCACATGGTATTCAAAGTTCAGTAACTTCGAGTTTGTAATATAGACCCATTTGACACAATACCTCACTCGGACATTGTTGACAAACTCAAGAGGTTAGGTACAAACCTGTATGTCACCCAGTGGATGGGACCCAGGAAGTTAGAATTGGGGAGTCCACCTGCACAAAGAGGCCAGTCACAAGTGGAGTCCCTCAGGAATCAGTCCTTGGACCTCTCCTTTTTGGCATTTACTTCTCAGACGTCAAGGCCAATGTCAGTGGTCTCTGGCTGACTAAATTTGCAGATAATTGCAAATTAGGAGCTGTCATTGAATCTCACACTGACATAAATATTCTCCAGGAGGGGCTGACCCAGACAAACAACTGGTGTCAGAGTCACGGACTAAAACTAAATGCCACGAAATTCATATTAGTATCCTTTGGGAAGTCATTCATCCCTGGTAGCTGTCATATTGACAACACACCACTTAAATTTGACCCATTACTCAGGGACTTAGGGACACACATAGTTAGCAATTTAGCCTTTCATCATCACGTGTCTACAGCAGTGAGGAAATCATTCTATGTTGCACAACTTATAAACAAAGGTATGGCATCTAAGTCCAAGGAAGTCATTGTTCCACTGTTTTTGGCATTCATCTGACCTGTCATTGAGTAAAATGACCCCTTTGGTATGTACCTAACCAGGTATATCCAACAACTTGAATGTCCGCAGAGGTTCCTCACTAAAATAATACAGGGTATAAGTAATATGTTCTGTGCAGGCTGCCTCAAGCCCCTATCCCTTTATTCCATCTCCTACAGGCTTTTGAGAGGAGACCTATGCCTGGCATACAGGGCATTGTCAGACCCCACTTTGATAGACTGCCTGCATATCCACAAAACAAACAGTACCAGAATTAGCCATACTAAAGACTTAAACCTTGCCTGTGATATAAATAGGAACTGCTCAAGATATAGGTATGTATTCCAGAGACTACCCCGTCTATGGAACAGGCTCATCATCCATGTGAAGCAGATCTCCTCCCTAATCCAATTCAAGTGTAACTTGGACAATTGGATGTGGAAACCAGAAATTCATCCCTGGTTTGGTACCTAAGTCTCTGATACAAACAGATAACCTGTAAATGGTTCATCTCCCAGGAATATGCTTACACTTATCAAGGGTATCAGAACTTCTCAGAGATTTGGGATGTATGGATAGGCTTAAAAAGGCAGGGGAATGATGCACATTCATATACAGTATGTGTCCAATCAGCTATTTTAGAATCACATCTCCAGCATTTAATTCTATTTCATTTATACATAATTGCAAGTTTTTGGTAGGGGTGACAAAAGCTCTGTGCAAGAATTTCCAAGTGAAAAATTTCCAATATAATGAAGATGTGGTTTTATCTCTAGATTTTAATATTATTTTCTTTTATTTTTCAGAGAAGTCTTCATTATTAATATTTAAGAATAATTCCAATAGGAATTGTCTAAATATGTGAAATCTAACTTAGGAATTTTATAAATTTGTGACAAATATGATTTATTTTTCATTGAATCATTACTGGTATTTATTAAGAATTAGAATAATTTGGGGAACAATTAGTTATCTAAGTTAAATATCTTATTTATCTGTGTGTTCACAAAGTCTCTAAATAGTTGTAAAAATAACCAATTCTCAGAATCTTGATTGCATTTGGATCTTAAATTTTCAACAGTATATATACTGGGCTGTAGGTGTATTGGACACTCTAAATTGGCTCTAGGCTTGGCTGCATGTGTGTGCCTTCTGTGGAAGGTTGGGCGCCGGGCTGGCAACTCGACACCGTAAAACTCCACTGACAATCATGAGCAGACAGGTGATCTGCAGTGGTGAACCCTAACTGGAAAAAGCCGAAAGAAGAAGAAGATATATATATATATATATATATATATATATATATATATATATATATATATATTGGGTGTGTGTTTATATATATATATATATATATATATATATATATATATATATATATATATATATATATATTGTCAGTATCATTTAAGAATTGATGCCAGTAAATTGTTACTTTGTTGTTTTAATAATAGCATTTTGTTGAAGTTATGAGTTTCTAAGCAGTTATTTCTATGTATAATTGAAAACCTAGAAAATAATAAGCATTTAGCACAATGGTTAGAATATGTGAACTTTTGGAAAGAGAAAATTATGTTATTTAAATAGGGAATTTGAGAAGAGGGTGTAATTCCATTTATTGAAAAATCTTTTAATAACCAGATATAACTATTAGAGACTATTTGTTTATGACTGGTTGTGAAATATTTATTACTTACAAATAATATTTCTTGATGTGTTTTCTTCCATTTTGAATTGTAAGATGAATTTATCCATAACACTATAACTTTTGCAATTGTTGAAGTAGCATACAATTGAGCATTAGGAAGTCATCTTCCCCTATTGTTCCAGCCATTTCTGTGCCAATCAAATGAAACTTTTGGTTTATAAGGATGCCAAAAAATTTAAGTAGAATATTATTTATCTTCTTCATCATTTTCTGGTGGAGATAGAACTAAAGATTGTAAGACAAACAATATTTTAGGGATAATTACCACCTTAATAAGCATTAATCATTCCTACGTGGTAAAGAATTTGTTCCAGTTTGTGGCTAAACATAAAATGTTATTAACAAGCTGTTGAAAGTTTGTTTGTATCATTTCTTTGCTATTAGACATAATTGTTATATCAAGATATTTCATTTGATTGCTATTCCAATTGAAGTTAGAATAGTTTTCTATGTTTTTTTTTACATTTTTATTAATTAATAATGTACTCGATTTATTATAGTTAAATCTTAAGTTTGTGATTTCTTCAAATTTACTCATAAAACTAATATGTTTTAATGAATTATATATATTTCCTATTGTTAGTAAAAGATCATCAGCAAAACATTGAATCTTTATTTCAAAGTCTTCTTTTATTTTGATACTATTACTGTAAAGGGTTCTAGAGCTAATGCAAAATGTAAAGGTGATAATTGACAGTCTTGTTTTGTATCTTTTTGTAACTTAAAGGAATTAGAAAAAATAAAACCTATTTAAACATAAGCACAAGAGTTATCATATAACTTAGAAATAAATGCAATTAACTCATGTGAGAAGTTATACACTTTAAGTGTTTTAAACAGGTACAACCAATGAACTGAATGAAAAACCTTATCTTAATGTAGGCTAATAATGGAAAGTTCTTTTTATTTTTATTTGTGTAGTCTATTAATGTATGTGTTCTTATTATGTTATCCTGTACTTGTCTATTTAAAATAAACTCATTATTTTAGGTAAAAGTAGATTAATTATGTTAGCTAAAATGGACATGAACATCTTATAGTCAACATTTAAAAGCGGAATTGGTCTGTATGATGAAAACTTTATAGGATCCTTATCAGGCTTTAAAATAGGTAATATAAGGGAATATTTCCATAATGGGGGAGACTTCAGCAGTTGTTTTTATTTCTCTATAGACCATATATGATATTTTAAACTGCATCATCCTGTATTATTTTATATAGTTCTAGTATAAGACCATCTAAACCTGGTGCCTTATTTTTTTAATTTTTTATTTGATCTTTTGTTTCTGTTAAAGTAAATAATCTATCAATGTTTTAACTTGTTCTTGTTAGTTTATTGTTTACATTTTCCCTTGGAAAAGTTTCAACTAGATCATCCTAATCTAGACTATTTGTATTATTATTTATATTTTCCTAAAATATTTTAAAGCCCTCAGGCATACCTTTAATATCTGTTCTTCTTTCCTTTGTATTGTTTATATGTGTTATAATTTATTTGATATTATTTAGTTTACTCATTTTCTTTGATCTAAGAGCAAGTTTATGCAAGCTTAAAGGGTTCACTGAACATGCCTGAAAAGTTTTTCCAGATTTATTGAAACTTTATGATTCAGAATTTCAATATATTTTGTATTTAATACCAGTAAAGACAAACTGAAAATATGCCTCTGTACAAGTGAAAGTTCGAAATCAAAAACACAGAAGAACACTTGCAAGATGATGTAATAAATTCCAAATACTGCCAAATGGTAGGACCCAAAACGAAACCTTCTTTATTGACAAAAATACAGGCTTAAGCCTTGTTTTGGGTCCTACCATTTGAAATTTATTACATCATCTTGCAAGTGTTCTTCTGTATATTTTGTATTTAAGTTTTTAAATTCAGACTGACTAATAGTATCATTAGGTTTTAGATTTAACTCTAGTGTGTCTAATTTGGCCTGTAGTACATTCAATTTTTTGTCCCATTCTCTTGTTTTACTAATATACCAGGTTGTAACGCTTCCATGTAAGTAAGCCTTTAATGAATCTCACAGGACAATGTCAGATACTTCATCATTCATGTTTACTTCTAGGAAATGTTTGATCTGAATCATTGTATTTCAATAATGTATGCTGGTAATCTCCTGTGATGTATTAAATTGTCAGTTTTTAAAATAATATTAAAAAATATAGCATTATGGTCCGATAATGGACATGAAACTATTGAAACTCCTCTGATATGTGATAACAGATTGGTTGAGACAAAAAATTTATAAATATTTGTGTTCCATATCTATATAAATAATTGGTAAGTTGAAGTAAGTTTGTTTTCCTTAGCTCATATATACCCTTTAAATTAATTAGATTTGCAAAATTCATTAAGCATTTAGCTAAAGATTTGATTCTCAGTTTTCCATCTGTAATGGAATCTTTCTGTGATAAAATACATTTAAAATCACCATCTATTATGAATTCACCTTTCATGTAATAGACTGTTGTGTCTAAGTATTTTTTTTTTTTTTGCATGTTTAGCTCCTGACCCTGGAATTCAAATAAGAGTTTACCAATGTATATAGTTTTCTGTTCCACTCATATTTTATCAATATAAGTATATTTTACTTTAGGCATTACTGATGAGTTTTTCCATAAGTAGGCATTACTGGTGAGTTCTTCCATAAATGAGGGTGTCTTTTCTTTTAGATCAAAAGCCAGAACCTGCTAAAATCAGATAATTCTTTAATGAAAGTGTATTTGCATCTTTATTAAGCTTATGTTTCCTGTAGAAATACTGTTTGAGCTTTATGTAATTGCAAGTATTTGAACAGACTTCCCCTCTTTACTGGATTATTCAATAAATTAATATTAACAGATATGCATTTAACATCGGACATTTATATAAGAGAGGAAAATACATGTATAATGAAGTCACATTTATATACAAAACTTATATACTTTATTTATAACAATATGAAATCTTCAGCTATGGGCAAACTTTTGAAACAAATACAATTTACCTAATGAAATAACCCTATCTACCATGGAATAACTTATTCCTAGTTTGTTGAAAAAGACAAACTACGTCTCAAACTCTCCATTAGACTAACAATGCTTAGCTCATGCTTCTGATTCATATTAATGGGTCTCATATTTTTAGTACGCATTGTCTTAAAAAGCCCATCAGTGAGTTATTATTAATAAGAAAAGTTAAACAGATGTTCAGAATCTTTATTATAAATTGACTAAACTGAATATCACTATAATCTTCTTTCTGTGTACCTCACATTATCTCCCTGGTCTACTTTAGGGAGGAAGTCAGTTGCTGTTTTAGTATTTATTTATTAATTTATAAGTCAAATGATTTTATATTTGTTCTGTTTTATTTGCTATGCAAAACATGTTCAAAAGATCATATGTTTGTACAATAAGAAATGTTTGTAGGATACAGCTTTAGAAAGCAGGACCAAACATGTTTGATTGGTACATCATAGATGGATATGAAGGACAGAGGAAGTTACTTATCAAACCTACATATAATTTAATACATTCTAAACTTTTAAGCCTGGAATTAGTGTAGAAGCATGCATTCACAAAACAGGCAATGCATTTCCACTGTAATAGTGCCTTATGTAAATTTGATTATAGACTTTGCTAAAGTTTTAAAATTAAATAATTGTATTCCCTTACACTAGAAATGTAACTAGACAGAACCATATAAAAACAAATGAAAATACAAAATGAAAATATGATTCCACAACAGAAATGCATTTTTTTATGAAAAAGTATTGATTCAGAATACATATAATGCTGACATTATATTTTGTATCAATAAAAGTGAAAAGATCTAGAAATTGAAACAAAGTAAATACATTCTCTTTGCATGTTCTGTTAGAAAGCAACACTGACTCATTTTCTTTTTAGTGATTATTTTGAGTTAGTCTGGATCCTTTCATATTTCCTACCCAGAATATAAGGATTCATCAGTCATTACCTAATTAGAGATCATAACATAACTTGTTTCAAGTCTAACCCATGGTGAACCATATCAATCATTTGCACATAAAATACAAGAGTTAATGTTTATACTGATGTAAGTTATTAGATGCTGTTTTGTTCTTAATCTAGCAAAGACAGACAGACAAATATGTATAGGTAGCTGCAGTCAAGTGTAGAAATGCACAGAAAGCATGCAGGATGAGTCATTTTCCAACAATTCTTACAAGGTAAATAACCTTTGTTGTGCCTTAATTAAGCAACTCACTCAGTTATTTCTGTAACAAATTTTCAAAAATGTTTTTCTTACTAGAGAATCAATATTAGAAGCTTTTGTAATCTGCAGTTACACTCACCACAGTGAGGAATATCATGTAACAGATCACCATATTCTATTGTCACTTGTACTTGTTACTAGAGATAGAGACAATGATATGTCTTAGAAACCAAGATGTCATACTAGATGCAGGTCACCCCTGGGATTAAACAAGCAAATAAGTGAAACATTATTTTGAAGTTTAAGCATTTAAAATAATTATTTTTCAGAGTAATGACATTTTTATCTATGTAATAATCTTTCATGTCTTTACAGAATCTTGCCATCAGTTTTAGCTTTTTGATGTTTTATTATTTTTGTTTTGTCTTATCAGGTTGTGCTTGTAGGCATATGCATGCAATTATTTTTACAAAGTTTGTTCATACAAGTTTATGCTCTGCATTTACTTCAACAGTTTATTAAAATACTTTTCTATATTTTGTTTTAAAAAAAAATTATTGGCAGCTTGGAAGGTCAAGTGATGCTTTCCAGTTATTTAAGAAGGATCTATGTCTGCTATTCAGTGTTCTGAAGCAAACATTTATATATTTTTTAGATGAAAGCACTACGCCAAATAATTTGAGTGTTACTCTGTATTTCTTCTTGTATGCGTTTTTGTATGTTTTGTGTTTGTATATTATATTTTTGCATGCTGCTATCCCAGACTTTTTAGGTTTGAGGTACATTTTCATTTTCCATTTGGGAAATGGAAGAGCTAACTGTTTCACAGTCCTTTATCTTTTATTTTGTTATGGATGAATTGTGTAATGCCTTATTTTTTCTTAACCTAATTGCTGCTAAGATGAGGACACCCAGGAGACCGTAATTCATCCCCTCAATAATGATGTCATGCATGATGTTGCCAGTTCCTCAGATTTATTTAACACCCAACAGCACAACCAAAAATAACCCCTACATTCAAAAGGCAGTGTTACCAAATGGTAAAATGTAGGGAGATAGAAAACTTATCAGTTCTTTACTTGATAAGCTGAAATATGCATTTGCTAATGATGACAGCATCTTGAATGCTATTGCAGGTGTTGCTGATACTAATTTTTTTTATGCTCTAATAAAGCCTTTTGAAATTAATCAAATACAAGTCAATCATGTTAGAGTATATTTTTGAACACTGTCAGAAAGTAACAAAAAAGGAGTGTCAAAGTAGTCATGTATCTCTACAGTTCAGAGTGGCATTCAACAAAATGACTGCTTGTACAAGTAATCATTCAACAAAATGGCTGCTTGTACAAGGAGTTGGCACAATGATAATGGGTGACTTGAATGATTTGGGATCTTATCTAGATGTAATCAAAAAGAATTAATGGAGTTATAAAAAGTCTATGGAGTTACATGAATGAGTTATGCATCATGTTTAATTCTAGAGAAAGTAGCTGTGATACAGTTTTACAGAGAGTGGAGAGACATGAGAAGTCTCTCATGGGAAAATGCTTCAGAAACTTAAGACAGTATGGAATGTTGTGTCTTTTGGCTTTTCCCGGTTAGGGGTCGCCACAACGGAACTCCGGTCCGCTAATGAGTGGCAGTAGATTTTTACGTGCCGAGTTGCCAGCCCCTGATGCACAACCTTCAACAAAGGTACGCCCAGTCATGCATGTCTCCACACAGAAGACGCTCTAGCTGAGAATCGAACAGGACAACGTCTTACTGTGAGGTGACAACGCTACTGCAGCTCCACCACCACAGTTACAGACAGTATGGAATATAATGAATTTTTTGGCATAGCCCCTCTTGGGAGAAAAATCAAAAGCTGATATTAATAGTTATTTTGAGTCTGATAATAGTGATGATTTTTTAGAAACTTCCAGGAAGTTTAAGCTTCCAGAAGATCATCACAACTGGCAGAAAATAGGGACAACAGTGCCTTAAAAGGTTTGAACTGTAGTTTATAGGACTCAGACATTGTGAGAACTGAACAGCAGAGAGTAACACAAAAGCAGAAAACATTTCAAGCTCTCAGGAAAGGATACCTGAGTTTTCATGGCACAGAGAGCTAGCAGTATAATTTTACCCACCAAGCATTTTGTTAAAAACAATTACAACTTCTGAAGAAGGGACATAGATTTGTGCCTGTTAGTAAATCAAGTCTAAGTAAAACTTTTACTGAATTAAAATTTAAATTTGAGTTACAGTATGCATAGCTGCTCTGTGATTTGTAATGTTTCAGATGATTTATAGCATAAACAGAAATACATTTAATCTGCTTTTAGTTTACATTGTACAGGCATTTGAAGCAGTGTGTGACAGGGAGAAGTGGCAGATTTTTTTTTTTACCTTTTCTGTGGCCATTTTTCTTTGGAGACCAAAAAACCCTTAAAGAACTACAGAATTCAAAATATCTATGATGTATGAAGGAAAATAAAGGCAGAAATACAGTAATAATAACTAAAGAAAATTATAATAATGCTTTATTTGAGCTGTATAAGGAATTAAACTAGACAATGTAGTGGTGCAGTGGTAGCATTGTCACGTCACAGCAAGAGGTTCTCCTGTTCAATTCTCAGCTGGGTTGCCTTCTGTGTGGAGTTTGCATGTCCTCCCTGCATTCGTGTGGGTTTCCTCTGAGTGCTCTGGTTTCCTCCCACATTACAAAAACATGCATGTGGAGTGTTTCTCCCTGGGCCTCCACTGAAAATTGGGTTTGTTCCAAGTTGAACTTTCCCGGTAATTAAATGTTAAATAAATAAATATTTACAAATGAGTTACAATTATAACACTTACGAAGCTTATAGAATGACTGATATTGCTTTATTTGCAATTCTTATGAAATAAATATGTTAGTATTAAGTTTTCCCCTTGTCCAAATGTGAGAACCATGTTTGAAATCTTTAAAATTCATAACATACTGAACACCCCTTTATCAGACTAATAGTGGTAGCTTTGAGTTCTAAAATTCAACCCAAGTTACTTTATTTAGATTGAATATTAAATTATGCAGTCCAAGATACATCTTCATATAGCAGACATCTGTGACAGTTTTGGTGAAGATTCAGCAATTCAATTTTATTAACTACTACTGGTGTAATTCCCTTGTATACTTGGATCCCACAAGATAGAGGCATAGAAATGGTAAGAAACTACCTTTCTTGTGACATAAAGTTCATTGGTCATGATATTTGATCTGTACATTGTTAGAGACTGTTTTAAAGAACCACCCTTTTTTTTTTTTTTTACAAGATCAGTATTTCCATTAGGGAAAAAAACTGCATTGCTATGGCAACTGCTGTGGTTTCAGGGCTTGCTAACTTAATCATGGTATAATGGGAAAAAAGAGTTTTTTATACAAAAATGGTATTTAAATTTCTCAAATTATATTGTTGTTTAGTCAGGTTCTAGTGAGTAGTTCAAATGGATTCACAATAATTTCAACAGCACTAACTTTTTATGATTTGCAGTGTCTATAGCTTTTGAAAACATTTGGTTTCTTGATATCCAAATAACTTTTGATTCTTTACATTGTTTTAAAATTTATAGGAAGACAATTTTTGTGAAATCATTTTCTTGTAATATTTTAATTATTCTAATTATCATTCATCTTATGTTAAAAGTGAATATTCTTAAAGGTCAGATGACAGATTCTGAACTCAATTCAGACAGCATAGCTTTTGGAATCGATTGTAATACATAGGCCAGCTGATTATGGATCTGCATCTGATATGGTTAACAAGTTGGTGAATGACAGAAATTTGAACGATGGGAAAAAACTTGGACACATTTTGAAATCAATTATTATCAAGGTAATAGTTGCAGCAAACATAGTGACTTCAAGATTTTTGCTAACTCTATGGGTATTACCTATGTATGTGAAAAAATGGATGTTTTAATGGGTAATAAAGATGTATTTGAAGCAGTTAGTGATTACCCAAATTTTATTAATAAGTGAAAAATAAACATCAGACATTTGGTCAGTGACTCATCTTCTTTAAAACGTTCCCTTTTCTTGATTGATAAATGTAATGCCACATACCCCTGGAAATTTTATAGCCATTGTTGATTTATAGATTAGGAGTCTGTCCTTGCTTTGAATCATCAATAGAAAATCTTTGGCACATGAATAATTTTCTTCGCAAGAAAAAGTATTGTGCATGTGTCAAAGTGCATTGTTAAAACTTCTTCTGTACAGTTAAGCCTGGAAGACATATTATAGAACATATAAAAACTTATAAATTCCATATATGTGCAATAATGTTGATAAATTATACAAATATAGTGCAAGCTGACAAAATAGATTGTGCAAAATCTGAACCCGAGGTGAAGTATTGAGAATGACTTAAAAACTAAAGAGTTACAAATTGTATCTTTTATTAGTTGCAGTTCACCCTGAGATTAAGCTGGCAAATAAATATAAAAAATAAAATAATATATAAATACTATATAAAAAGTATAAAATGTGCTTTGAAATTCAAACATTTTAAGTAATGATTTTCAGAGTACTGACATCTGTGTCTCTGTAGCTGCTTCTAATGTTTTTTTCTACATATTGACAACAATTCTAGCCTTTTTATATTTTATTCTTCCTTGTTTTGTCATAACATCAGTTTTATTTGCATACAAGCGTATTATTTTTCAGTGTAGGTTCAATTTTTAGTTCAGACAAGATTTTGTTGCTCATGCACTTACATTTTTTGTAATATTTTATGCATTATACCTAAACAAGGTTATAATTGACTGCTTGGGCAGTCAGATGACACTACCTTTTCCTGTTAACTGGTAAGCATGCTGTCTACAATTTATACATGTTTCCTTTTTAAGTGTTGACACAGTAGCAATAACTGGTTAAGTGATTTGCTGAGTGTCACATAGTTGGGACTTTGTCCTCCCACAAAGTGCCTTTTTTAGGCAACTTTAGTCCTCAAAAGCTTCCAACATAACAAAACAGAATCCAGATATCATAAATATATTGTTGTTCAATGCTAGAAACCTGAAAAAAAAACTCGACTCACAAGTGCTCCTTATTCAGAAAAACATTTATATATGCATTGTTATGGAAACCTGGTTCAAGGCACTGAAGGTGGTGGTGGTGTCTCCATATTTGTGAAAAAAAAACTTCACCTCCAGATTTGTCAGAACTCCTCCATATCTAACTCACTATTAACAACATCCCTTAGCACATAATGACTAACTATGAGACTCCTTCTGTGATGCCTCTCAGCCCATAATGCCTAGCTAACTAGCATGGAGTCCCTATGCATTAAGCTAAACACCATTCTCCTAGGGAACTTCAACTATCGCTTAATTAATTGAGTGATGTCTAATTCCTCTAACGTGTATGCCCAGAGATTTCTGGACTTCATCGATACAAACTACCTGGTCCAATTAGTCTGCACCACAACCAGGGGTGATAACATCTCAGACTTGGTCCTCACCAATATGGAGCAACTCTGCTCCATACCACTTGTAACTCCCCCACCTAACCTTAGCATCCTCCAATACTTTGGTATTCAGAAGTCATGCTTAGGCTAATCTATTGAAACTGAGTGATGACGTGGCTAAATTTAATATCCTCGTCCAACTCAGTGACCCCACTGTTGATATGGAATCCTTTACTGAAAAATTCTACACACATAAATAACTGCATAGATATATCTGTGCCCATTTGAAGTATTTGCAATGCCAAATTCAAAAATAAATCTCTGTGGTGGAAACCAAATGTAATCAGGCTGTATAATAAACAAAATCTTTGCACATAAAAATCAATGTAAATTTCAAGATGCATATATATATATATATATATATATATATATATATATATATATATGGGTTCCTATCACATCATCGAACTGTGTAATCACAGACACTCACCTCTTCGACACCAATCCATCGACATCCATATCATCGACAATTCCGGTAAGCGATCTTCCCCCTCACAGGACCCATGGTAGCGCTTCTTCCTGTGTTACACCGATCAGGGTTTACGTGATTCCGTACAATTTACCTTGAAAGCGCTACCATGGGTCCTGTGAGGGGGAAGATCGCTTACCGGAATTGTCGATGATATGGACGTCGATGGATTGGTGTCGAAGAGGTGAGTGTCGGTGATTACACAGTTCGATGATGTGATAGGAACCATATACATATATATATATATATATATATATATATATATATATATATATAAATGGGTCTGCTTCATTTCACCTAAAACTCATTTGACTGACATTCATTTCAGAGAGACCAAATTGCCTAAAGTTCACTTCACCTAAAACTCATTTCACTGACAATTAGTAGAGGCAGTGTGTAGAGTATTGTAAGGCATGTAAAAGGTATATGTCCTTTTCCCCCACTATAGTTCTATCCTGGAGTTAGTATATATAGTTAGGAGGGTGGTGGGCAAAGTCCCCCCCACACTGGGGGTGTGGGGTGCATAGCCCCCCCACTTAGTTTGGTTTTACCGAACAATATAAAACCAAACTGGACAATATAAAACCAAACTAGGTGGGGGGATACATGCCCCCTGCACCTCCACCCCCCCTAATTATATATACTAACTCCAGGATCGCACTACAGTGGGAAAAAGGACATATAGCTTTAACCTACTTTACAGTACTCTACATGCTGCCACTACTGCTGGGAACACACAAAACATTTGCCAAATTACTTTAGATACTTTCCATAACAATGTAAAGAGGCAAACCCACATTTAGAAACACTACAACACTATTTTCTACATGACTATCGGAATTCTAACAGTCAGCAATGTAAGGTACTGTCATTCTTTTTATCACAAGCAAGTCACAGGTGAAGGAAAACTCACAACATGTCTATGTCTTAACTGTCAGTGAAATGAGTTTTAGGTCAAATGAACTTTAGGTCAAGAGAGTGTCGAGCAAGTCAGTGTCAGTCAAATGAGATTTATGTCTTAACTGTCAGTGAAATGAGTTTCAGTCAAATGAGTTTTAGGTCAAATGAACTTTAGGTCAAGTTGGTGTCGGGCAAATCAGTGTCAGTCAAATGAGATTTAGGTCTACTGAAGGGGACCCATATAAATATATAAAGAATGACCAGCTCAGTGCAGAGCTAATAGCGCATGACAATATATACTCAGACCCAGAAAACATAGCCAATCTACTAAAAGCTAGATTTCTAGATTTAGCTCTAACTTCGACACCCCCCCACTCAAACATTGCCAGATGTCATACTTGCCATTATACACCCCCCCCCCCCATCAAATCTCCCATGAACAAGTCCTCAAGTCACTTTTCAAAGCCAGGAATACTGTTTCTATGGATCTGGATAACATACCAGGTTGCTTGCTGGTCAGCCTGAAACAAAACATGTCAGAACCCCCTACAGAGGTTATTTACTGTCATCCTCCAAACAGGCTTTGGGCTGGATGAATGGAGGATAGCAACTATCATTCCCTTATACAAAGGTGGGGCATCAAAGGACTCAGGAAAATATAGACCCATAAGTCTGACCAGTCTCATTTGTAAAGCTATGGAAAGTATCATTGTGGAATTAATGAATAGGTAACCTAGAAACTCTTGATCAAAGCCATTTCAGATTTGTTAATGGCAAATCCTGCCTACTTAACCTGCTTAATATCTTTGAAGCAATGGATAAGAGTAAATCACTACTCACTGCTTATCTAGCTCTCGCAAAGGTTTTGGCACTCAAGTATAACTTTATAAACTATCCCAGCTAAATATTAATCACTATGTGACTCATTAGATAACAAACTGACTCAGAAATGGAACTCTGGAAAATAGACAGGGATGCTCTGCTTCCTCCAAGAGACCTGTCAATACTGGCTTACCTCAGGATTCAGTCCTTGGACCACTCCTCTTTGGCATTTATTTCTCAGATGCCAAAGCTACTATTAAAGGTTTATGGCTGACCACATTCACAGATGAGTGTAAACTTGGAGCCATCATAAACTTCTCAGGGGATGCTAGTATCCCCCAAGAGGGCATTTCCCAAACCAATAGCTGACATCAAAACCATGGACTAAAACTGAATACCAAGAAATGTTCGATAGTATCATTTGGCAAGCAAGAAGTCTGTTGTGGCTATCTCATTGACCACATACTCCTGAAAATTGATCCAGTAGTTAGAGACCTGTTGGTGCAGCGGTAGCATTGTTGCCTCACAGCAAGAGGTTCTCCCATTCGATTCTCAGCTGGAGTGCCTTCTGTGTGGAGTCTGCATGTCCAACCCACAGTCGAGTGGCATTCGAAAGACATGCGTAGGTTGGGCGTCGAGCTGGCACTTCGGCACCCATAAAAAAATCTACTGCCAATCATTAGCGGACCAGAGTTCCGCTGTGGTGACCCCTAACTGGGAAAAGCCAAAAGAAGAACAAATTAGAAACTTGAGAACCTACGTAGGCAACGAACTGTCCTTTGATCACCACTTATCCACAATTTTAAGAAAGTGCTTTTTAATTGCACAGTTTATTACTAAGGGTATGGTATTTAGTTCTAAGAATGTGATTATTCCACTGTATTCCACACTCATCAGGTCAGTTATTGACTGTTACTGCCCCCTTTGGTATGCACCTGTCAAAACAGTGGACATTACTTGGATGCTCACAATGCTTTGTTATTAAGAAAATCAAGGGTTTCAATCATAAAAACTATGTAGACCATCTCAAAGCCTCATCCCTCTTCTCAATGTCATACAAGCTACTGAAGGACAATCTCTGCCTTGTAAACACATCCTCGTCACATCCTATCTTAGCAGACCTACAGCACATTCACAAGTCTAATGGGGACATAAACACCCACTCAAGGGATCTACATATCTTTGCAACATAAATAAAACATGTTGGAAGGATATATATTTATCGCAGACAATTCCACTTCTTTGGACTTGCCTTCCTCTCCACATAAGGCAATGTACTTCTCTTACACTATTCAGATGTAATTTGGACAAGTGGATAGATATCTGCAAATTCATCCTGGTTTAGCAACCTTGTCCCTTATGGATAGGGGAGACATGCAACATGTAAATATTCTGCTCATCTCTGTGTTATAAGGGAAATAAACCAGAGGGAGATATTGGGCTAAGCTACTAAAGATTCTCAGTGATTATTACCTTAGTAAGTACATACAAACCTTTGAACTGATTGAATCAAACCTTGGACTACAGAAACCAATTCATTAATAACTCATAGCCTTAAGCTTCTATGCAAACTACTGTACAACACCCTAATTGCTTAAGCAGGATCTTGAACTGTTATTCAGGATTCTGAAGAAGTTGTTTATATTTTTCAAACAAAAGTGTTTAACCTAAAGAATTACTATCAGTTCTCCTCCATAATTTTTCTGTGGTTTATGTTAGGTTTGTGTTTTATTTTTATAGTTATTGTCTGTTGCTTATTTAGTTTTGTTGCTGAAGAGTAAGTAAGAACCAGATTTCTTTTCAGTCTTGCTGCATACCCCAGTTCAGTGGAGCAAACACAGTTTACTACTTGCATTCTAAATTTGTTTAGTAGATTCAGATTCAGGCTCTTCTCAATTCCTTTTCTCTATGTATAATTTTTAGATTTTTTTCCAAATGCCATACACAGCTGGTCTAACAGAGGCTTGAAGACTCATTCACACTTGTAATTCTTTTTTTGTATAATTCATTTTAATACCAACACCTTATTATGGTGTCCTGACACTTTTTGAGGGGCTGCTTTCCTTAAGTAAATGACTTACCAATCCATAATAATTAGGCACCATATGAAAGGGTGTGGTGTAGTAATAAAATAACTATGGCTATAAATCTAGGATGTCCAGCAGTGGAGATATTAATGCAGTTTGGCACTTATTATATTATCTATATTTTCATTTCTGCATTCATAGTTTCATAGCTAGTAGAACCACATATCAAGAAGATTGGTGTGAAATGTCATTGTGGAAGAAATAAATACACTGTCACTGTCCATGTACAATGCACTGTACTGAAGATATCTCTAGCTGTTTTTAATAATTATTAGTTTATGCAACATTTCCATACATGCAACAAAACTGACAAGACCAAGTGATTTACACACTATTGCATGGCATCAGATGAAACCTCAGAAGGTGGTGAAGAAAACCATCATTGATATTTGCACTGTAAGTTGTACATTTTGAGAGATATCAAATGTTATTTATATAGTTAATTACACAAATAAGCATAGCCTTTTATATTTCTGTAAATATTTCAGTAACCACTCAGAAATTAATTTCTTGCCCAAGTCTAGTTGAACAAAAGTACCCAGCAGTTAGGCTTATCATTTTTTACAGTCTGACTGGGACATTACTAATAGTTTTGCTATGTATCATTTGTGCTAAAACACAGAATGTTGTTGTGTCTTTCAGCTTTTCCTGGTTAGGGGTCACCACAGTGGAACTCTGGTCCGCTAATGATTGGCAGTTGATTTTTACGTGCCGAGTTGCCAGTCCTGATGCACAACCTTCAACGAAGGTACACCCATTCACGCATGTCTCCACGCAGAAGCCGCTCTCGCTGAGAGTCGATCCAGACAGCGTCTTACTGTGAGGCGACAACGCTACTGCAGCACCACCACCACAGATGATGTGCTAAAACACAGAATACTGAGCAATATTGCAGAGTTCAGTTCCACTTTCCTGCACTTCAGAATATATATCACTAAGCAGTATGTTTTAGTTCAGTCATTTCCAATTATGCTTTTCAGGAAAGGAGTAGCATTAGAAGTTAAATGATATTTAATGTAAGAAGAAAAAGGTTGGAACAGCTTAACCAATGAACTTTCATATCACTGTTTTATTCAAGATTAAAAGTAATTAAACTGTCACTAGTCTAGCAACTCAGAAGGAATATGTCAGCTGAGGTGAGGTAAATAGCTAACAAATTACAGTGGTTCAGTGTCTGTTTTTGTACATTCCCATCGTAAATGCTCAGATGGCATTCCTATTGCAACGAGTAATAGAAAATGCTCAAGTTGATGTGCAAAATATGCTATCTTTCAGAATGAAGCCAGCATGATAATTTTATAATTTTGACAACGTTGCTCTGTCATTTTGTCTCCTCTTTGTCCTGTTATTTTGCTCTGTGTCATGCTTGAAGATAATTTCATTCTAATGAGATAGCATTTCTATCTTATAGTTCATTGAAATTTAGTACTCTTGTCATACAAATGGTATTTGCAATACAAAATGGACACTGGAGAGCCATATTTAATTTATATAAACCATATAAAACCTTTCAATGATAGTATATGTCTAGGCTGTTCAGTTACAAAAATATGAAAAAGTCACTGTTGAAACTTTAGAGAAAAATATAATTCTAGGTTTGTGAGAGCAGCTGCGGTGGTGCAGTGGTTAGCATTGCCACCTCCCAGCAAGAGGCTCTCTCGTTCAATCCTTGGCTGGGGTCCCTTCTGTGCGGAGTTTGCATGCCCTCCCTTTGGTCACATGGGTTTCCTCTCACATCCCAAAGACATGCTGTAGATGGATCGGATACTCTAAATTGGCCATAGACGTGTGTGTGTGTGTGTGTGTGTGTGTGTGTGTGTGTGTGTGTGTGTGTGTGTGTGTGTGTGTGTGTGTGTGTGTGTGTGTGTGTGTGTGTGTGTGTGTGTGGGTGTGTGTGTCGGGCTGGCAGCTCGACACCATAAAACTCCACTGCCAATCATGAGCGGACAGGTGATCTGCTGTGGTGACCCCTAACCAGGAAAAAGCCAAAAGAAGAAGAATTCTAAGTCTGTATGCATTGTGATGTATTTCAATACCAATGCAAAAATTCTGAATACAATGACAATTATCACCATAAAGTTTTTGTAGTGATAACATTATTAATAGCTTTTAATAACATTTATTATTCACTTAAATTGCACATCTTTGCCTTATGCCATTTAAATGTATTTTTCAGAAAATGCCCTGACACGTAAGGATATATATAGACTGCTCCAGATGTGTGACATTTTACAGCCTATGGGTGTTAATGAATTATGGCATACTTCTTGTCAAAGTTTTTTTTTTTTTTTTTTTTTTGGTTAGGGGGGTGAGTTAACTTCACAACACAACTGAATTCATGCTCAATATTTTTATGGTAGACTTTTCTCACATGACGTTATTGAAGAAATTTGAAAATGCCCTGTCAGCAAAAAGGACTATGTGCTTTGGATTTGTAGATATTGCCGCTGATACTTATTACTGTTTATTTGATCTGTTAGGTGTATTTTCATACATATGTTTTAATTGTAATTTTGTCAGAATCAGTACTTTCCTTGTCATAAATGGAGTCACTATAAATAAACATTAATTATTTAATTGCTTTAGAACCTGATTTTAGTAACTAGAGCATAATCTTAAACATTTCTGTATATTTCCCCTACTTCATTGTACACCTGTTGGATGGACTGTTAGTTAAGACCAATACACTGAAGCCATATTAATGCATTTAGAAGCTAAATATCAGAGATATGTTGTAAATAATAATTCTTATTAATTCCAACACTGTAGTTTCTCAGCTTTACCACTATTTCTCTACCTAATTTCATCCTTTTCTCTACCATTACTACTATACCTCGCACCCTCCTTCTCACACTTTACGCTCTTGATTTTTCCTAAACTTTATTTCCCTCACTGTGAAGATATGTGAAGGCTGCCAGCCTAGCTAGATAGAATTTTGTAGATAATTCTGTCATTTGTAAATATTAATATAAGCCACAGGCTTGTTCTCTTAAATGTGAAAATACTGTATTGGATGTTGAACTGCAAATATGTAACCACATTGCACTCTGCTGGAGGAAAGCTGATAAGTCAAGCATTGTATAATTGTTTGATCTCAAAACTCTTAGCCGAGATGTCTGGATGAAGGACTTGTTCCTTTTGTTTTGAGACTAGAGTTAATTGCTAGATTTTACATACATAATGTCTTTAATTGCTGTGGTTTCCTGACCAGGTGCAAGCTTACTAAGAAATGTTAATGTACAGTTTCTGTTAGCCTGGGAAAACAGATAATTGTTAAGAATGATGTAATCTAAAATGAGTCAGCAGGATGTATGATCAATTTAAAGGACTTTCTCAGAGACAGAGAGAGAGCATTTTGCATTTGTCTTCAGAACATCCAACTCATCAGCACTCTGTCTATGCTGTGTATGTAAGTAGGATCTTAGACTTTAGTGTCTCTCTTAGAAATAGCTAGGAAATAAGAAGATTAGAATAGTTGTTTTCTTTATTGATGTCAGAACCATTCTACTGATTATTTTAAACATTTCTCTGTGATCTCTGAACTCTTGTCTAGCACTGTGTAGTAAGAAGTATTGTATTGTGTTTTTATTATTTATTATTAAATATTTTAAACCTTTCAACTGTGGCTGTTTTGTGTAGAGATAATTTAAGCTCTAGAGTACATTGCATGTATACAGTGCTACTGTGCAATGCCACTCCAATAGTCTTGCTGCTCAGTCACACTTACCATTTGGATAATATAATTGCACAGTAATTATTGGACACCCTTTATTAAGGACCTTTAGAGTAGCTGATAAGTAAGGGTCCTGGTGGCAGTGATTTCTACCTTATAGTCTGGAGAGAAGGGGTATAGCTAGTGAACCTGTGCCAGCCTTCCCAAGGAGTGCCTGTGTGTTTGTATATAACTTATATCTCAAAGTGTGTGTGTGTGTGTGTGTGTGTGTGTGTGTGTGTGTGTGTGTGTGTGCGTGCGTGCGTGTGTGTGTGTGTGTGTGTGTGTGTGTGTGTGTGTGTCAGCTACTTGGGCAGGGACACAAACCACTGGTTGGACAGAGAAAGAGTGCTAGGAGGACTTGGATTGGGACCCTGGCTAAGGGCCCCACTCCATAACTGTGCCAATGGGGAGTTTTATTGGGAATCTGGAGAGAAAGGGAGAAACCAGCCCCATCTTAAGCTGTTGTCTTTTTAGAATTTTCATGAATACTCGATCAATTGTACTCTTTTTGCATATATAGCATAAATGTATTTATGTATTGTATTCAAATTCATATTATTTTAATGTTAACTTTGTTATTTGTATCCTTGTGTGGAGCTTTTCTCCTCAGGTCTCCACTGAAAATGGGCTACCTGTCCAGTGGACAAACCCGGTTAACAAATGGCAAATAAATAAATAATAAATAATAATAATAATAATAATAATAATAATATTAAGATGTCACTATGCATTTCTGACCTAAGTAGTAGTAATTCTAATATTGTATCCCTTGCTAGTTAATATTGTTTCTTATTTTGCAGTGTTGAAATAACAAGCAAGTAATTACAATATATATATAAAAAATGACGCCATCTAAAATCTTGCATACTGCAAAAATCATGGAATATAACATCTATTAATAAGAAAATAGAAAAAAATCATATTGTGCTGCCTTTTGTGTATACAATTTCTCAGCCAATACTGAAATAAGTATTTGGAAATTATTCTTCAGATAATATACATTTAAAATATCCTTAAATATTGTCTTGTATACATGCTTGTATATACTTTCCATTTTGTGTTGCCACAGCACCAAAGATGTTTACATACTGCATGTCTAATATTGCAGGAAACTTGAAGCTGCAAGGGGAAAGGGTTCTTTTCTAAATCTCTGGCAACTCTCGTCTTCCCTGAACAGTCTGATTTATGCTTAGGATTCTCTGACTGGTCTGTGTCAGAACTTTGATGGGATGCAGTGAACACAGTAAAATCTCAGTTGTAAACACTTAAGTTGCTCAGATTAATAGGCTGATGTCTGACAAGGCACAGGCTTCATCTTCCATTGAAAATAATCCAGCCATTGTAGCACATGGCATCTCATTTCATTTACTTGCAATATGCTTCTGATTATCTTTGCCTCAGGACCATAGGTTTGATGGTGGGAGAAATTCTTGTGGTAGCCTTCATTCAGTATTACATGAGAACCTTATAGTGGACATGCTGAGGCCAGTGGTCTCAGTTATCTAGACCACATGCCACAGCAAATCATAATTTCTAGAATCTGTAAGTATCATATGTGATTATGGGTGCATATGTCCAATTTGGTGTGAGGCAATTATTTTAATTTACCCCTCCATTAGTAGCAGTCATCATGGATTCTTCTGACATAGGGACTGGGGAGGCATTGTAATGGGCAGGCTCTACAGTATGTCTATTCACATGCAGAGACTACTTTTTACATCACTGATATGAAGATGAGTGCAGTCCATCTCACCTTCCAAGACATCCAGGGCTTCCTGCCCCAAGATGTGATAGCCTTCCATTCTGACAGCACAACACTGATATGGTATATCAACAAACAGGGGGATCCCAGTTCAGGCTAGTCCATTTCTGGTAGCAAACCATATTTCAGGAAAAGTCAACTCGCCAGTGTTATGGTATAATCCTTCATTTAGGAAGGCACCCCTGCAATAATTAAAACTGCCAAGATATACTTGAAACCTGTGTTAGACTTTTAGGGAGACTAAAACTGAAGAAAAAGATCAGATATATATTCCAACAGCTCCAGAAACCACTCCCTATGAATCACATATGTATCTAACTTTGGCATCTACATAGACATAGACACATACTATATACTTTGCCAGGTTGTGGAATCTAACAAAGAGTTGATCAGACAGATAAGAGTGCCGGTTTCTATCATGCAGGACATCACATGCATAGTGGGCATCATTCATGGTAGTTTTAATTGATGCCACCATGAGAATCAACAAACACTTGTGGCATGGGCCATTTATATGTTGAATGGAACATTGTTCATGTTTCATGTATGCAGCACAGGCATACCATATACAGGCATGACTGCTACTGTGGTATGACATGAATTGCTGATGTGGACCATGTAGCATTTGCATTTGCAAGCCCAGTAATACCACAACGCAGAAGGCAATCATGCACCATATTATCTCTGTTCTGGCTACCTTGCTATCCTACAGAATCTTCCAACACCATGGCACATATTTACAGCAGACCACTGCCTCTGTCAGCTTACTGCTTCCTGTGATAGTGGCATGGCATGGCAGGTATAATCATATTGTGAGCCACTTGATCTGCTGTCATATTCTATTCTCTGCTTTCACACTGTGTGTGTGTGTGTGTGTGTGTGTGTGTGTGTGTGTGTGTGTGCGCGCACGCACAAGCATCCAGTATGCCTCCTCTCACATATTCAGTTCATGAATGTAGTGTCACACTGGGCAGCCACAATGGTGAAAGCGGTTAGCGTTGTTGCCTCACGGCAAGAGGTTCTCTGGTTCAATCCTCTGCTGGGGTGCCTTCTGTGTGGAGTTTGCATGTCCTCCCTGTGGTCACGTGGGTTTCCTCTGGGTACTCTGGTTTCCTCCCACACCTCAAAGACATGCTTGCTGTAGGTGGATTGGACACTCTAAATTGGACCTAGGTGTGAGTGTGTGCATGTGTGTGCCTTCTGTGGAAGGTTGGGCACCAGGCTGGCAACTCAACACCGTAAAACTCCACTGCCAATCATGAGCAGACAGGTGTTCCACTGTGGCGACCCCTAACCAGGAAAAGCCAAAAGAAGAAGAATGTAGTGTCACACTATCCCTTTTTGGTATGTTTTAATATCTGATTTGCATTGCAGATAAATCATCCACAGTTGATTGTAGCCTGCATGAGTTACTGCATAGCACTGATCTTTGTGTTGGCACAATTTTGGTCTTTGTGTCTGGGGCATAATTTTATAGCAGATGATGGTTTGCCTGTGCTGCTGTGTGATGCACTTTTTTGTGGTTCTTATCCTTCTTCCTCCTAGCTGATATCTTCATATGACTTCTTGGTTGTTATGAGGGTGCTATCTGTGCTCCTTGCTGACCTTTTGGATGCCTCATTTGCTTTGTGAATATCATGTTATGTCACATTGCAGAAACAGCAAACATCCTGCTTTCTCTCTCAACTGTATGCAGCAGGATACCAGTAGAAGTATCTGAAGTATACCTTTATTTGTTCAAAGGTCTACTTCACTATCTTTTGGTTCTGGTTGTCTGCTTCATTTTATCAGTGCCATTTGACTACACTCACCATGTTAGCTGTTTTTACAGTGCTGAACCTCAGTAGTGAATCTAAAGTGAACCTAAACCGCCACCATGTGACTTTCTTGCCAAACTGGAGGCCCATTAGAATTTAAATTAAGTTGAGTAGCAGTAGGTGGACAACATTAAACATAGCTACCTTGTATTCAGAAGATCACAGAAAATGTTTTGGACTCAATCACTTCAGTGGCCATAAAGCCCATCCCTTCTGGTTGTCAGTTGAACTCATTCATGCCTCGGGGTATGAGCCCTATGGCCTATTCAAGAGTGGGAAACATCACGTATGTTAGGAGACTGTGTTTTATTCTTAAGCTCTACAATCCCCCTTCACTGAACTGTAGTACTGAAGAAGTTAGCTGAGGCATGCAGTGGGCCTGCTAGATGTATATTTATGCCCTTCTATAATGTAATCATTGGCTTACCTTTTTTTATTTTTTTTACAGACAACGCTTTCTGTGCAATTGTCATCTTCATTGGCAATTAAACTATGGACAGCATATCCTGGCATATGCTCCCCACTACCTCAAAGTGTGGTGAGCAGGTTAGGCCTAGCAGTTCCTCTCCTCTCCCACACAGGTTTCATCAGGTACTCAAGCTGCTAATCAAACTTGAGTCACCTAAGTTGTAGTCAGGTATCCCTGTATGCCACTGGAGCTGACAGATGAATCCAGAATCTATCTTTTTTTTTTTTTTTTACTTCTCTGACTATTAAAAGAAACGCACAGAACTTCAGCATTTCACCAATTCTTAACATTTTCACAGTCCTTGACTCATGAGTTATGTAGCTTTTATTAGACAATCCTCACAAACATGTTTTTTCGTGGTTGGATTTGAAAATGAAATTTTCAGACAAAAATTCCACAGTGATTGTTGTTTAGATCATGAGCTAAGGATTTTTAACTGTTATGCTGAACCTTCACTGTGAATGTATCAATAAATGGTTAAAAGGGACATTTCTTTAATTTACTTGTAAAGAGGACTTTTAGCATTTTTATGATACACTTTTAGCTATGTCTTGATAATACATGAAGTTGTACAAACACCCGGATACAAATCAAAGCTTCTCAATTATCTTATGCCATATTTTCAACATACCTTCTCTGAGTTGCAGACTCATAATTATGTAACTGTCACTGCACAATTCTGTCTGGAAATATACATTTTCACTTTAGTGAAACAAATTGCCAGATAGAATTGTGCAGTCAAAGTAACATGGTTTATGAGATGAGGAATTACAAAGTGTTTTGTCAATGTTTGTCAGAAGACTCTAAAGTACTTGTTTATCTTCCAAACTGAAAAAATGCACAAGTACAAATTAAACAGCTGAAATATCACAAACAAAGGTTAGCAGTCACAAAGACCTTTTTCTGTGCCTAATACTACCATTCTTGGTGAGCATTGTGTATATAGTATGTGAAACAGATTTTTTCAGTCATTTTAATTAATTGATTGCAATACAGTGCTTTAAGATTTTAAGTGTGGAATTTTGTTATGACATTTTCAGCGTAGCCAGTTAAGAGATCCTTCCATCAAACTATTGCATGCTGTTGCACAGCCTTGTTTATAAACAGGTGCTAACACTTCACAATGCCTCGACTGAATTCTGGCAGATAAATGAACCTAGATGAGAAGACTTGTATACCAGTAGCACAGTGCTTCCCAAACATGTATGCTGTTTTCTGGGTAACCTAGCCTCAAAACTATTCATAATAATAATAATTCTAGTTGCAACTCTAAAAAGTGAAGGACATACATTCAAGCAGTAAAACCTCATCATTTTTACATTTTTTAGCTGATGCTATGCTTACACATCCCTAAAAGTATTCACAAGTGTAATCATATTGGTGATGACTCTCAAGAACTGAACAACATATGTATGTAGGCAGTAATGCTCCTCCACTCACTTCCTTTTTCTTAAGCTGGTTAAATGATGGTATGGTATGTTTCTTGCCTTTATTTAACCGGGTTTCTATAGTGATTTTGCATTAGACCTTTACTTTGTAAACAAATTTTTTTCCTAGGTGAAGCAATGCCTGACACAGTCTTTCTACTTATGTGATTGTGTGTGAAAGAATTGATAAGACTGTAGTATACTGGAATTAACTGGAAACAACTGAAATGAGACTGGAATGAAAGTCTTTAATTGTTAATTACCCAAACTTGTGCTGAATAGGCAGCAGTCTCTCCGCTATGGGTCAAGTCTTTTTGTACTTTTTAGAATAAATTCTGCACACAATGTAGATTGGTTAAAAAGAGTTTATTAGATGTTAATATCTGAATACTGTCTTCAGTAACAGTACCGATAAGCAAAAACTGTCTGTAGAAAGTCTGGAATGCTGGATAACAGTAACAGTGCTGATAAATATATCCAATGTTTCTGCATGTATATTCTGATTCTCCTGAATAATATCAACTGAAACAATCTTTTCCTCCTGAATAGTATGGATATTTGACTTGACTTCTGTACTCAGGCTTGAATGCCTGTACTGTAAAATACCTACTGCATATCAGTCAAACTACTAACTTAACTGAATGTGTTTAAAGTATTTCCTAATAATACCAAAACCTTGTAATGTTGTACACAGCTCTTTAGACTTAGTTTCCAAGCCTTGTCATGCACGAGTCTCACAGTGCCTGTCTATTCTTTATCTAGCACTCCATTGCAAGTACACATCTTTCCCTTGAGATCTGTAGCTTTCACTGAAAACTGTTATTTCTGCACATCTCATGCTTAGCCAACAAGATTATATTTTCCTTTCTACTAAACTGTCCCTGAAACAGAATGCATACATGAAAACACAAGTCTGACTATATTTTTAGGCCTATTATATAACCACCTCCCATTAATATTCAAAAACATGCCCGCTGATTGGTCAGTGTGCACATTGTAAATCAGAGTTATAGTAATGGAAAAAGGTTCGGATCTCCGTTGCTTTTTTTAAAGCTGTCTCGCTATGTTAAACCCATTTAACATAGGGAAACAGTCTGTAAAAAGCAATGGAGATCTTGCTTTCTCCATTGCTTTTTCCCACAGCTGTGATGTACTGCATAGGCATATGCATGTGCAGTACATCAGAACTGCCGCAGAATACCAGACAGCTGCGGAAGGGCAGCAAGGAGGCATTATACAATGCCATTATTTAAGAAAAGTAATTATTTTTTTTCTTAAATAATGTCATTGTATAATAGCAATAACCCACTTCTGGGTGTGGGTAATGCTGGATTTTTTTGGATGTCATGTACTGTTCTTGATAAGATAATGTACTCACATTTGCATTTCTAGTGCACTGTATCCCAATCTTGATTCCTGTTGTATTCTATTTATATTAAGTTTTATACAGACCTGGTGATGCACTTAAACTGGAGGTATGTATTTTATGTGTTTGGTGTAGTTCATAGGTTCATAGGTTCATACTAGGCTATCTGCCCAAGGGCATTTATAAGCCTAGCCCATAGTTATGTGGCTTTCGCCACCCCTTTCATTGATTTCATTTTTCATACAGTATTGTTGTGTTTGATAGTTTTTCCTTGCTAAATCTCTATCAAGATGGTGACAGTTTGTTGAATTTTGAAGGTTGTCAGGGAGTAAGGACTGGTAACTGAATATTAGGTCTCGGTGACCTACACTAACTTTCTGTTTTGCATAAAACAGAGCTGAGTAGCTAATGATATGATTAGTTCTTGTCCATTTTATAAGGAGGAATGAGAAACATCCCAGAAATGGAAAATACACATATTTCAACAGAAGGCCTCGCAACACTTCCAAATAGTTATTATTTCCCTGTAGTCCCATCCATCTTGCATCATTACTTAAATATAGTTGGAAACTTATTTATATATATATTACTAGTAATTTATTAAGTATATAAAGCCTAATGTGTTCTGAACACTTATTTAAGGAGTGCATTGTTTGTATTAAACTCGGTCATAATCATACCTTTCAGCTGTAGTTCATCATTAGGATAATTGCTCCTCATTCTGAATCTTAAAATTCCATTATCCAGACTGATCCAAATTGATACAAGTCTACCTCACATTCCAAATTTAATGAAATAAACATGATAAATAATACTGAATCCTATTAATTAATCAAAATAATTTATGACCTTTTGTACGACTGAAGAAACAGTTGGTAACCATACCGTCAGCTTCCTAGCTGAATTTAATAATTGTAAGTGTTCCCCATTTTGCTCATTAATTCCACATTCGGAGTGGTAGTGTTCTACATATTTTGGAGATGGAAGGTTGAGAGCTGTAGGTATAACATATTAAGATGATACAAAAGTGTTATATTTAACAATTGCTGAACTGCATCTTATTTTAGTTCACTGCAGCAGAGCGCTAGCCTGCCAGTACAATTAATACAAGTATAGTAAGTAGCAACCAGATGGATAGCCTTCATCAGTTTTGACCTGACGCAACATAAGTTAACAATTTTAATTACGTTTTATGCTGTTTTTAAGGGAAGAATGATTAACTAACACTCCTAAGCATACCTCTCAAAACTCTTTGAGCAAAAATTCTGGACACATCCACAGATAATGAGGGGGGGGGGTGGCAAATGCCAAAAATAGGGACAAAGTTTAAACATCGCTCTTATAAACTTAAGACAGCTACCAGGATAACATAATTATTTATCAGCAAGCATTTTCTGGAGATTTTGCAGTCTGAAACTCAAACGTCTGTTATTATTTAGTGACTTTAGTCCTCACTGATTTGCCAGAAAACCACATATTTTATGAGGGACAGACCAAAAATATGAGGCAAAAAATCTGGACATTCTGCGAAAATCTGGGCAGTTCAGAGGTATACTGGTAATGCAGCAATAAACTAGTACTGTAGACACCTAACGTTAATTGATTCAGTGCCACAAATATTACATAAACATTCCAACATACACATTTTGCTATTGTTTGATTGAGGTGAACTTATATCATGACGCTCTAAAAGAGTTTATTAATATGAACTACAAGCTGCAATTTTTGCTTTTCACTCAGTGTGTCGCCCTTTGCCAACAAGGTGAAATTCTTTAACAACTCGTCACATTGTTGGGGAAAATAAAACATTTAAGCAACAGTTAAGTATTACATACAACACTATAGTGAACGCTTGATAAAAGGAGTGACCCAGTGGTAGCAGCTTTTAACTTTCTAAACCCTGAAACTTCAGTATAAACTGATCGGAATCGGCTAATTCATATTGAAATGTCTAGCGCAGGCATACAAGGGAGAAGGGGCGTCATGCACCTCTTAGTTTTAATCTCATTGCATTCAGTATATTGTTTAACCTCAGGACGTCTGCGTTATTCATTGCCAGAGGAATCAGAACATGGATCTTTTGTTGGACATCTTGCAGCAGATGTGGGCATCGATCCTAAAGATGTAGCAACTCGCCGCCTTCGCCTTACCTCATCGGAGAAGAGCCATTTCTTTCATTTTAATTCGGTGACTGGGGATCTATACATAAAGGAAAGAATAGACAGGGAGCAGTTATGTGAAAAAATGACTTTGTGTGTCTTGACTTTTGAGGCTGTTGCTGAAAATCCTTTACAGGTATTTACAGGAGAGGTGGAAATTCAGGACATCAATGACAATCCCCCTGTTTTCCCAACCGATGTGATTAAACTGAGTATTAGTGAGCTGGTATCTCCCGGTGCCCGCTTTCCTCTTGGACATGCAGTAGACCCCGACATTGGCAAAAACACCGTTATTGATTACGCACTTAGTCCTACTGAATATTTCAGTTTGATTCTAGCAGATAGAGAAGGCAGCCAATACCTAGAGCTTGTTCTAAATCGTTCACTGGATCACGAAAAACAAAGCCACCATATCCTTGTACTCACAGCAAATGATAATGGTGTGCCTGAGAGAACTGGTACTGCACAAATACAAATAAGTGTTTTGGACGTCAATGACAATGTACCAGTGTTTGGGCAGTCGGCTTATAGGACAAGTTTGAAAGAAGGCATACCAAGGGGTACATTAGTAGTTAAAGTAACTGCTTTAGACAAGGATGGTGGTTCAAACGGCGAAGTAAGATACACATTCAATAAAATAACAGACAGAGCACGTTCTTTGTTTAACCTAGACCCCATCACTGGAGAAATAGTCACTGTTGGGGATGTAGATTTTGAGGAAGTAAAAATGTTTGAAATAACAATAGAAGCCAAAGATGGTGGCGGACTGACTGCTCACTGCAAGGTACATATTGATATTATTGATGAGAACGATAACGCACCTCAAATAACAATTTCTTCTGTTTCTAATGTTATTTCTGAAGATTCAGCACCCGGTGCTGTCATTGCTTTTATAAATATTGTCGATAGGGATTCTGGTGAGAATGGTGAAACCATTTGCCAGATACAAGAGCGTACTCCATTTACGCTGACACCTTCATTCAGGAATTACTACACACTGGAGTTAAACGGATCACTTGATCGAGAAGAGTTTGCTGAATACAACATTACCGTCACAGCTATTGATAAAGGATTTCCACCTCTTTCATCTGTCGGGACCATCTACATCAAAATTTCAGATATAAATGACAACCCACCTCTGTTTTCTAAAGTCATATATAATGCGTATATAACTGAGAATAATCCACAAGGATATATAATCCTTACAGTGGAAGCAAAGGATGCTGACTGGAACCAGAACGCTCACGTTACTTATTCTATTGCCCCTAGTTATATTGGTAACAGTAACACTTTAGTCTCTGCATATGTATCAATTAACCCAGATAATGGTAACATTTATGCTCTGCGTTCTTTTGATTATGAAGACTGTAGAGGCTTTCAGTTCCTAGTTCAGGCCACAGACGGTGGTTCACCACCCCTCAATACCAACGTTACAGTGAATGTCTTCATTCAGGATGAGAATGACAATATCCCTAAAATTCTGTACCCACTGCCAAGTGATGAAGCTTCTGCGGGCATTGAGATAGTACCCCTTTTGGCAGAAGCAAATTATCTTGTGACTAAGGTGGTAGCAGTTGATGCTGACTCTGGACAGAATGCTTGGCTTTCCTATCAAATGTTAAAAGCAGCAGAAAATAGTCTTTTCAGTGTAGGATATCACACTGGGGAAATTAGAACATCCCGGCCTGTTCAAGTAAAAGAACCAACTAAAGAAGTTATTTCCGTTCTAGTGAAAGACAATGGGCAGCCAACACATTCCGCCACAGCCGTCGTCACTATATTTATTGTAGACAGCTTCTCTGACCCACTTTTAGATGTTATCAGCCCCGCAGAAAAGAGAGACCAGGACTCTAATCTGACTTTGTATTTGCTGATCTCTGTAATTTCGGTGTCTGCCTTGTTTTTTTGTTTCATT